>NC_142694.1:3042803-3194318 GCF_029641045.1 Salvia hispanica
TATTTTTAGCAGTGTGCCGACGTTTTTTTTAAGATTTCAACGAAATTGTCCGTTATTAATTTTGAACATTCACATATATGAATATTTGTATTGATAAAAAAACCTCCATAGAAAAGCCAAATAAGTTACTCCTTCTTTTGGCTACACATCAAGACTCATGTGAATTTGATACGATGCTAAAGAAAACTTTACTTTCTTTAAAATAGTTATACCATAAATTTCGTTTGATTACTTTCTCGTGATGGATCTGTCTCCTTCTGGTCTCACTATATACTATGTCAAAATCAAGAAGAGCAAATTTAGCAAAAAAACAGACCCTAAAAATTTAATAATATTACAAAAGAAAGATACATACATTTTGATGTATTAGTTTCATGATATTGTGTGTTCATCAACAAAAGCAATAGTTCATGGCTACAATACAATATCCGTGAAAGCAACATATATTATTCATTATCATAGATTTATTTAATTACTAATTTCGTCATGAGCAGAGTTTTTTTAATTTGCATTAGCCATTAATTTATGCTGCTATATCTACTTTTACTTAGGGTTTTCAAGATTTTGACCTAATTATTTACTAATACTATTAAATTAGCTAACAAGCTTGCTAAAATATTTCCCATCAAATATTGAGAAAAAAGAATCTGAATTATATCTATAAAACTATGAAAAAAGAATTTATAAAACTATGAAAAAAGAATTTCGAATACGTGATTTTGGTGGTGATATATTATAAGAAGTGGAAATTCAGTTTTTTATTTAATTCTTCACATATCTTCATGATGAATCTAGTTCAATCTCCCTCTTTTTATAAAACCACAAACATATAAATGCAAAAATCTTATCCACATAAAATTTTTAACAATCACTCTATAAATATATAGCTTGGGTTATACTACTATCTTACATCAATATTAATGAACTTGTCTTTTGAATTTCCACTATATACTTTCTACTATTCTTCATGCTTATTCCACCTATTTCAACCTAACCAACACCTTTTCAACAATTAGACAAAAAATCCCACACAATTCTCTATATAAACAATTGAAACTCAACAAAACCCTACATATTCTCTTGAATCCAAAATGGCACCCAATATGGACAACAACTTTCTCCAAAAGCACAACAACAACAACAACAACAACAATCAGAAGCCTTCGAGGCTCTCAATGGAGAGCCTCCAACGCACGATCTCTGACATCTCGTTCGAGCTCATGAGCCAGGAAGCCCTAGCCTCCGGCCCAGAGAAGCCGGCCCCGCCCTTGCCCCCGATCTCAGAGGTCGAGGACGCAAAGTGCGAGTGCTGCGGGATGTCAGAGGAGTGCACCCCGCAGTACGTGAAGAAAGTGCGCGGGACCTACGGCCAGATGATATGCGGGCTCTGCTCAGAGGCCGTGAAGGAGGAGATGGAGAAGAACGGCGGGAAGAGAGAGGAGGCCCTGCATGCGCATGTGAGCGCGTGCGCTAGGTTTAACCGCCTTGGCAGAGCATACCCAGTGCTCTGCCAGGCGGAGGTCATGAGAGACATTTTGAGGAAAAATAGGGCAAAATCACTTAGCCCTAGGGATAAGGGAGGCACGAATCAAAGAGGGGGAATCGCTAGGAGTTCGAGCTGCATACCGGCAATTACTAAGGAGATTAATGATTGGAAGAAGGCCTAAGCTTAATTAATGTTGACTTAATTATGTGTAGTTGATTATGATCAATTAATGTATGTGAGATCGATGTCAATAAAGAGAAGGGGGGATTAATTAAGGTTTTTAATTGGTTTTAGTGTTGTTTGGTTTGATTTGATAGTGTAATTTTCTGACTTCTAACATGTTATCTGTCCCAACTTAATGGAGGTTTTTTTTAGCATTGAAAAAAAATACTCCAGTGTTTGGCAAGTTAAATAAAGATATAATTAATTGAAAATTTGATAAAAGATTACCGTAGTTAAACAAAGGAGTTGGATTCGATGTCGATTTAATTTGGGTCCAATTTTTGAATCAGCATATTCTAGTTAACCAAACGGATCTAATATAGATGCCCAAATTTGTTGGGCTGGGCCTTCTGTGGGCTAATGGTGTTTCTTTTAGAAAAATTAGATGTAAAAAAATTCTACTACAATTTTGTATGGAGTATTAGTTAAAATGTGAACTAATTTATTAAAAATAGTAAAAAGTAAAATGTGACACGTGGATATTATAAAATGACAATATGAATCATAGGGTATGTTAGGGTCTTTACAACATATTAGTATAAAACACATCACAAATCACAACCCTAGGATCTTTATATTAGATGGTTGTGATAAACTACATTATTATACTAAAAATCTACATTATTAGCCGAGGTACATTATCAGATTGGAAATGTACATTATTAGACCAAAAGTTTACATTATTAGACTAAAATGCTACATTATTATAATCTGATCGTTAGATCACAAAATTCAATGGACTGCAAGTGTTTTGTTTTACTTATACTTAGCGTTTTGATATAAATACATCCCCATGAATCATTAAGCTTCCTGCATATAACTTTTGTAATTCACCCGTTTAGTATATAAGTTCGATATTAATTAAAGAAAATTGTGAGATAAGATAGAGGTAATTAATTAAATAGTAATTATTATCAATAGGAGTAAAACTTATGTTTCGTCCAATCACACGAATTATTAAATTCAACTCTCCCATCTAATGTTAGAAAAGATACAATCAAAAATTTCTCATGTAATATCTATTCCAATTTAATGATTTATGCATAATTGATTGATACAAATGAACAATCATCCTCTTTATCATTTTGTAAAGGACAAAATGCATATCAAAAGTAATATGAGTGCGATAAAGAAGATGTTTAATGGCTACATTTCTAGTAAGTGGTCCTAAATTTGTATATATAGTGTTCATATTCAATAGTTGGCCAATCATAAACTGCAACACAACACATATCTATAAGAATCCATTAGAATAGTGATAATTTGTGTGAATCATTTTAAGTTCTTTGATTACAAAGATCTGTGGTGTGGATAAATCTCCCAGTTACTGGATGAATATAATAATAAGTGACAAACACAAAAAGCATATTTTAGGCGATTCAGATTATTGATAAAGAGTTTTGCATAATATTACACAAAACATGGATAAATTTAAATAATTATAAAAAATAGTTTAAAAAATAGGCAGAGTATATGTTTTAGGCCCCAGTATTCCACTATAAAGAGTCCCTCCGCGAATAGGAGTCTCATTTTTTCATTTTAGTCCGTCTGCGAATAGGAGTCCCAATTCATAATTACTATAGAGTAACAAGACCCCACATTCCACTAATTCATTCCTCTCATATATCATTTTAAACTAATATATACAAGTGAGACCCTTATTCCACTAACTTTCTTCCACCCACTTTTTCTTAATATAGTATTACTTAAAATCTATGCTGAAAAGAAATGAGACTTTTATTCACGGACGGAGTATCTCTTACTCCTTGATTTTATGTACTTGTTCGCCATTTTCATTTCTCACGAAAAAATCAATTGTAGTTGGATCTATACCATATATATGTGTGTGTAAGATAAGTAAAAATGGTCCCATACTTCACAATCCAAAAAACTTTACCTCCCCATTATAGAAGAAGGTAAGCCAAAGTTCAATGTTCCAACCCTATAATTGAGTCTCACACGTGCACTTTCTATTTGCTTTAGGGTTTTAAATGTGAAAATAATGGACCACTCTGGTTGTTTTTTTCATAAAGTAGCATGTGAATTCAATCATACTTGAAAACGGTTAAATCAATACAAAAAGAAAAAAGATATTGCTTATAGAGAGGTCGATGAGCACAAAATCACTATTTAAAAAAAAATCGATATATTTGCAAAAACAAAATCCGGTGTAATTATTTTTTTTCTTAAGTTTCTTTCTTATAATTCATAAAAATTACAGTAGAAGTGGTTCTTATTGAAAAATACTAATGTAATTTTAGATGCAAGCATTTATGCAATTAATGAATGTGATATCCCAATAATTCTGAATTTTCAAGATGAAATCCGACGTTCCATAACATTAATTGTACATAATATATTGAAGGGATATTAATTAGTAGTGATAAATTTATTTTTTTCATCGGTGATGTATAATTAGTTTCAGTGATAAAAAAAGCAAAATAGTTTATTAAAAAATGTTTATTGGAAAATATATTTGTCGACATTCCCTGATAAATAACAACTTGATAATTAATAATTGGACATACCGGGCCCAGATAAGGCCCGTATCTTTCAAATTGCATCTTTTTATAAAATAATTGGGCCACTCAGTTTAAGCTGGCCCGTTTGTAGACATGTCCCCTAATATAATGAATCTTTAATTAAAATGTTTTGACAAAAAAAGAAAAAAGCTAATTTCTACAAGAAATCAAAGAATAGTCTTTTCGAAAACAGAAAAAGCTGGATTTTTAGAAAGAAAAAGAAGAGTAAATAAACTTGAGTCGTGATTATCTGATGGCTGATAATGTGCACTATGTAATTAATATTTTAATATATCTTGTGGATTATAATCCATACCATTTTGTGGCCAATGTGCCTCTTATAATGAGATTTTTATAAAATGAAATATATATTGACCAAATTATGTAGTTCATTCAAAGGCCCAAATACTTTATTATCTCTTGATAATGATGAGTGTAAATAATGTATTTTATAGCTTGAAAAGAAGTGCAATGTTATTAAATATTGGACTTTGTTAAGTGAAAGTGGGTAAATTTTAAGATCTTTTCTTGACCACGCACACAAACTAGTGAAAGTGGAACACTATCCTTGTTCACACTTACAATTTTGTAAACAAAAATTGCCTTTTATTTTTGTTTAATGGACAAATCTTGTTTAGTGGGATTGGGTCACGCCTACCTCATCTCACCTAATAAATGGGTTAAAATAAAAATGACTATATTATGGAGTAGTATTTCAAATATATGTGTCAATTCAATTGTCATTGGAACTAATTGTGTGAGACTTTGCCGTATCTAATGCTCTAGAACATCATGCCGTGTTTGATAAGATGATAATACCAAGATAGAAAATTATTTGTGGATATATATAATTGTTTTACATTATATTTAAGCGTAACTTAAAAAATCCAATATAAGACAATGATCGTCCCCAATCTTGCCATAATTATAACTTTAACCATATTTATGTAAACCACCAATTTGTCAAGTTAAGCCGCTATTATTTACGATACAAATTTAGATAATTTCTTTTCTATCAAATAACAACGAAAAAAAAATCTTATCTCTACATATCTTGACATGAAGCCCGTATTTCTTATCTTGTTTTACATATCGTCTCATATCACACCTTTCTTATCAAACAGGTCCTTATAATTAATTTTGTTGGTGTACGTTTAATTTTATTTGATTCTAAAATGGCTACTAGGTAAATATGTGACCTTCAAGTTTAGTTAGATTTATATAAAAATATCCAGTCTAATCTCCAGCTAAGTCAGATATGGCTCATAAACATTTACTATAAAAACTTAATACTAGTATTTTTTTACATATTAAAATAGAAAATGACTATTTTTCGTACGGAGTCATTAAGTAAATAAGGAGTCATATGTAATTAAGAAATAAGAATATAACAAGCTAATGATTACTTAGTAGGAGCTTAATTGGTGGCTCTTTTGTTTATCTACATATATAAATAATTTATTAACTTTAGATGTAAAATAATAGGCTACTATTTTCTTCTACCCATGCGCTGGACTAGTTTAAATTAAATCGACAAAAAGGTGAAAATTAAAATTTTTAAGTGAAACAAGCTAGGGCACTATGTTTTGGATTGTTGTGCTCTTTACAGCACATAATGGCATAAGTTAACTTTCCAATATCACATGAAAGTGGCTCAAGTACTGCATTACTACTTCATCGTGCTCAATATTTAATTAAACTATATAACATACTCTTATATATTAGTACTTACAACCTTGATAATATTTGGATTATTTTTTTAAATGGATTTTTATTATTATCGACTTGATAATAGAGTTCGGAACAATTATAAAATTAATAATTATCTTACTGTTTTATCTAATTTTATTACTGTTTAAAATATTATTTAAAAATTAATTTCTTAATGGATTCAATGTCACGGCCCACTCCTGACTAACCAGCCCAAAGTAGCACTTGATTTCCCCACTATTAATTCAAGTCCATTCACGTATGTATAACAATTAAGTCATTCCCTCTCAAAGGCTAAAACAAAAAAAAGATGATTGGTGTGCGTGTGTTTGCCTAATACTTGAATAGTTAATGCTCGATGTCAAAGGTCTTGAATTCGAGTTTACTATGACATGACCTTTTACCATAATTTAAAAAAGGAAAAAGAAATGGAACGAGACTAAATGGGCTATGGTTATGGGAATAAACCCTTAACTTTATTTGAGTGAATATGATTGATATTTTCCATTGAATATCCATAAATCAACACAAATTAAATTTAAGACTATTATCATCATAAATATATCAAATTAACGAATTGAAGAAACAAAACTCGTGAAATTAGAGCTAGCAAACATATCATCGATAGTGGTTCGATAAACCAAATTTAATTACACTCGAATTTTTACAGTGTTCATAAGCCAACGATGGAATTGACATATCCCGCACGACCCCACCTCCATCAGTCCCGAAAATCGCACGTACACTCAACTAAGAAGCGATAGGCTAAATGGGGGCAGTAGATGCAATACCAACATCAAAAAAATCTTATATATAGGAATCATAGAAATGCTTCTCCCCACATAAAATAAATAGAAGAAGACGATAAAACATACTAGTAGAAAGCATGCTAAATTGACAAAGACATCACACTATATAGTCCTTCGAGAAAGAGAATGGGAGGGTCCCAAAAAGCACCCATATTTTGATTAGCAAAAAGATATTCTACTTTTTAATTGTACACATACACAAATATATTGTTCTTTTTTATCGTATGTATTTTCCCTTTCACGCTGTATAAACTTTGTACAACATATATGTATGTGGAGTATATCTCTATTCTATCACAATCTCAGTTTCCACTACTTTATGCTTTTATTAGTCTGAAACCACAGCTGACACAATTTTGTCACAGTGTTCAAGAAATCTAGTGAAATAGATGGAATATTCAAGAATGTTATGAATTTCGTTCTCATTAAATGCAAATGCAAAGTTTTATAAGTATTGTGGGTGGTTGTACAATTTCTGCAATTGCCCTTAGTAAAATTAAATAAATTAAGCCAAAAGTCATGATATTTTCGATTTGGAAGCCATTTTCTTATTTTATAGGTTTATTTATAAACAAACAAACACCAAGTTAATTTATTATTTCCTTTATAACTTTTTTTTTTCGATAAATAAAAAATCTCAAACCACCCAAAAGTGGCGAGGTAGAATACAACAGCTTTATGCGTACACGGATTAAAAAACGGAAGAAAAAGCCAACAGAGCTAACAACATAACAAGTGCAAAAACAACAGAGTTAGAAGGCAAAAACAGCAACCGAAAACAAGGCCACCACTAACTAACAAAGAGAAGGCAAACAACAGGAAGCTACCCGAGAGAAGATAGCGAGTAGGGAGGAAGAGGTAGCGCCCACCTACTTCAAATGTTTCTCAAGCCTTCAACCCTAGTGTCAACCCTCCCACTCTCTTATGACATTCCAATCCTAGCTCCTATTTCCTTTTGAGTTCTTCTATTTTACTCTATGTAATTTTCTTTTTTAGCAATTAGTTGATGTTATAGGAGTCACACATCTTTAGGCATAATCTTACACTCCTAAATAACTACTGTATATCGAAAAGAAATGAGCCAAGTCGAGTGGAATAGACTTATACCACGAAATTAATCAAAACGATGTTATTTTAATAAACTTAAAATAAATAAAATTTTAAACTCAATTTTCTTAATCCCCGTCCTCTCTCTCATTTTGAACTTCATGAGCTCAAAAAATGAAGTAACACCAAAGTTACACTTGTGCTCTCTCTCTCACACACAAATACACATGAGAACAAAAGCTAGCTCACACCATTTTTGCAATGTATCATCAAATAAATCCAAATTGCAAAGAGAATAATAAGCATGGCTTCACCAACTTTTTGAGCTTCAACGGTTACACAATGCATTTTCCCTTTGTCACTTTCAAAACCAATCAAAGGAGTATTTTGGTAATATCCCACAAAAGCCATAGCTTTTCACCCAACATATGTACCCTCCCCCCCTTATACTATATTTTATGAGAGAGAGAGAGGAGTTTATTTAAGAACCTAGCTAGCTCAGAACCTCCATTCTCGTATATATCCACAATTTTCTCTCTCCAAATATTTTGTCTATTACACCACTCACAAATTCTTGCCACAAACCCTACTATATTTGCCTTCAATTATCCACTGCTTCTCAAACCAAAAAAACCTTGTTTCTTGCACATCAAACTTCTGCAGTTACTGAAAATAAGGTACTATTGTCGTCTGAATTTATTAATTAAAACCCTCCTTTTATTCCGAGGGTTGTTTCAATTATTAATTATTTTCTAATTTATTTACATGCAAAAGCTCCTGATTTTATGTATTTGATGCTTTCTTGCCGGTGCTTTTTCTTGTCCTAATTATGATGCCAAATGCCGTTTTTTATTCGTGAAAAAGCTGCTTCTGTTATAGAATTGCTATTTTTAAAATTATGCAATCATCAGATCCAAGATTTATAGTTACAATTATTTGTTAATTTCCCATTTTTGCAGAAAAAAATGAAGCATTAAAACACATTTTCATCCAAATTCTCACTATGGAAAGATCAAAAGCGTTTGTGTTTCTGTTCGTGCTCGTGCTCGTGCTCGTGTCAGCATGCAGAGGCTCCGATCTCGAACTACTCCTCTCTCTCAAATCATCAATCAACGATCAATTTCAAACCCTCAGCAGCTGGAATCCTTCAAACCCCTTCTGCAAATGGGACGGAATCTCCTGCTTAGATTCCTCCCATGTTGCTAAGATTCACTTGCCAGGAAAGAATCTTTCAGGGAAGATTCCGGAATCCATCTTCAGATTCCCCTACATCCAATCCATCGACCTCTCCAACAATCACTTCTTCGGAGAGATCCCACGGAATCTCTCCTCTCCCTATCTGAGGAATCTCAAGCTCAGCAGCAACAACCTGACGGGGGCGGCGGTCCCGCCACCGTCCAGCGTCCCGTCTCTCGAGACGCTGGACGTGTCCGACAACGTTCTCTCGGGAGAACTCCCCGCCGACATCGGGCAGCTCTCCCGCCTCAGGCTGCTCGACGTCGGCGGGAATTTGCTGACGGGGCGCATCCCGAGCTCTGTCGCTAATCTGACGGGGCTCGAGGTTCTGACCCTGGCCTCGAACCAGTTCATCGGCGAGATTCCGCGGAATCTCGCCGTGATGAGGAGGCTGAGATGGGTTTATCTCGGGTACAATAACTTCTCCGGTGGGATTCCGGCGGAGCTCGGCGAGCTGGCGGCGCTGCAGCATCTTGATCTTGTTTATAACAATCTCACCGGAGAAATTCCGGCTTCGTTGGGGAATCTGACGAATCTTGAGCATCTTTATCTCTACTTCAACAAGCTCACCGGTGGAATTCCGAAGCCGATTTTCGATTTGGGGAAATTGATGTCGCTTGATTTGAGTGATAATTTCTTCTCCGGCGAGATTCCGGAGATGTTTGTCAATCTGCGGAAATTGGAGGTTTTGCATTTGTTTTCCAATAATTTCACTGGAAAAATCCCAAATGCGCTATCGTTGCTGCCGAATCTTCAAGTTCTTCAATTGTGGTCTAATAATTTGTCTGGTGAAATTCCTCGAGAGCTTGGGAAAAGGAACAATCTTACAATATTGGATCTCTCCACGAACAATCTCGCCGGAAAATTGCCGGAGAATCTCTGCGCGTCGGGGCGTTTGTTCAAGCTGATTCTGTTCTCTAATTATTTGGAGGGCGAGATTCCGGCGGATTTAAGCCGTTGCAAGAGTTTGCAGCGCGTCCGCCTCCAGAAAAACCGGTTTTCCGGCGATATTCCGGCGGAGTTCACCGTGCTTCCGAGGGTCTATTTCCTGGATATCTCGGGAAACTTTCTCTCCGGCGGGATCGCTGACCGGAAATGGGACATGCCGCAGCTTCAGATGCTGAATTTGGCGGGAAACAAGTTTTTGGGGCCGTTGCCGGGGGATTTTGGCAGTGGGAAGCTCGAGAATTTGGATTTATCGGGAAATTCCTTCTCCGGCGAAATTCCGGCGAGTTTCGGCCGGTTCTCGCAGCTCGTGGAGCTGAAATTGGGCGGGAACGGGCTCTCTGGCCGAATCCCCGCCCAATTATCCGACTGCCGGAAGCTCGTTGCGCTGGACCTCAGCCGCAACACGCTGACCGGAGAAGTTCCCGCCAGTTTCGGCGACATGCCGGTGCTCGGCCTGCTCGACCTCTCCGTCAACGAATTGGCGGGAACGATTCCCGCCAATTTAGGTCAAATCGAATCCCTCGTGCAAATCAATGTCTCCTACAACCCCCGCCTCCGCGGCGGCCTGCCGGCGACGGCGGCGTTCCTGGCGATAAATTCCACCTCCGTCGCCGGCACCGGCCTCTGCGGCGGCGAGGAGGCTACAGGCCTGCCGCCATGCAGCGGCGGCGCGAAAAGCCGCCGCCTCCGCTGGCTCGTGCTGGGCCTCCTCCTCGCCGCCGTGCTTGTCTTCGCCGCGGCGGTCCTCGCCATGCGGCGGCGGAGCCGCCACGAGACAAAGAGAGTGGACAGCGAGGAGGGCGGCGGCAGCGAATGGGAGCTACAATTTACGAAATTGCCACGGACGATCGCATTAAACGACGTCGTTTTGGCAATGAGAGAGGAGAATCTGATTGGTAGTGGGAAGCTAGGTTTGTCATACGTTGGGAAATCGTCGGTAAACAAGAAGCGGTTTTTCGCGAAGGAAATCGCGGCGGTTCCGGCGAAGTGGTGGGCGGAGTGGGCCCGGCTCTGCAAGATCAGCCACCCGAACGTGGTGAGGTTGCTCGGGATGTGTCGATTGGAGAAGGCGGCGGTTTTGGTGTATGAGTTTGTTGAAGGGGAGAATTTGAGTGAGGTTTTGGGGGGATTGATTTGGGACCGTCGGATTAAGATCGCGGTCGGGATGGCGCGGGCGCTCAAGTACTTGCATTGCCATGGTGTGGCGGCCGGAGATGTTGCGGCGGCGAGAGTGATGGTGGATGAGAGAGGAGAAGCAAGGTTGAGGTTGAGTCTTCACTCCTATGTTGATCAAGGTAATTAATCCATATCCTATTTCTTCAATTTTTGGTGTGATCATCTTTAGTTTGAGGTTTATTTCATTCAATTATTTGTTTCACATAAGTTTGAGATGACAAATTTTAAGTTAAAATTCATATCTTGCAGATTAGAGAATTGTGCTAAAAATACATTTGGATAAATAGCTTATATATGTTCTCTAATTAATATGCACTCATATTCTATAAAGATGGATACTTATAATTATTCCTAGACTGCAAACATCTTATAATAATGATTCATAGACTTGATTTATATCTATAGTGTCAAAATGGACCTTATGTTTTTGTTTTTAATGGCTTCCACATATTGGTATGATTGCTAACTTGAATGAAATTTCATTTTTTTAAATTAAAAAAATACATATAGTAAATTTCAATCCAAAACCCCTCATCCTAAACCATGCATAAATTCATCATAAAAAGTTATCACTTTTTGTCGCAAGTACATTCTTTAGTGGTGTTGCTTTTATTTTCATATAAAAAATACTACTATTAAAAACGTAATCATATGTTCATGCAACGTCTTATTTTCTTCAAAACTAAAAATTGAACAGGTTCAAAAGGGCCGACCCAAACCAGCGACGTTTTCGGGTTCGGGCTCCTCCTGATCGAGCTCCTGACGGGCAAGAACCGGGCCGACGACGGCGTGGTGGAGTGGGCGAGGTACTGCTACGCTGACTGCCACGTGGAGGCGTGGGTTGACGCGGTGATGAAGGGTGACGTTGACCGTCAGAATGAGATGGTCGAGACCATGAACGTTGCGCTGCAGTGCACCGCAGGGGATCCGGCCGCGAGGCCGACTGCGGCGGATTTGCTCAAGAATTTGGAGTCCATCGTTAGATCGAGTTCATGTGTTTCTTATGGGTTTAATAAGCTTTTTTCTTGCTAGTTATTTGGATTATCTTGTTTTTGTTAAGGGTTTTCTTTTGATCTTTTTTTAACTTCTTGATTTTAGTTTTTTTTTTCTTCTTATGGCAGTATGGATGTTTTGGTTGATG
The DNA here is from genome assembly GCF_029641045.1 of Salvia hispanica. NCBI lineage: Eukaryota > Viridiplantae > Streptophyta > Magnoliopsida > Lamiales > Lamiaceae > Salvia > Salvia hispanica. The sequence continues at coordinate 3,055,101 of NC_142694.1, forward strand.
ATGTAATGACGTGGTACTGAGTGTATAATTGTAGATAGGAGATTGAAGTTTCGAAATATATTTATAATTAACTGAATTTTACTAATTTCTATGCTAGTTTATTGTTTCCTTTTCTCTTTTAAGTTTTTGTGGTGTTTGAAATGAACTGATGTTTGTTATTAAATGAAATTTTTAGTGACTTATTTATTATAAGGTAGTAATTGAATTTAGAGTATAACATAATACAATTAGTTTTGAGAAGTTAATGACATGTTCATTATAAGAAATACTATAATTTTATACTTCTACTACTACTTTAAGAGAACTACGTTGGACACATCTAACTTATTACTAACGCATTGTACACACCTCATGAAATGCACGCGATTGATATATTAATAACATTTAATTATTCTAATTAAAATTAAATCATTCTAATACTCCCTCCATCCCCAATAATTGTCCATTTTGGTTTCAGCACAGGTTTTAAAAAATGTAAAGGAAAGTTGGTTGAAAAAATTTGTGAAATTTGAGTTCCACTTTTATAAATTAATTTTATAATAAATGTGAGTGAAATGAGTTAGTAGAATGTGAGATATATTACCAATTATGATAAAAAAGTGAAAATGGATAATTAATGGGAGACGGATGAAAATGACAAAAGTGAATAATTAATAAGGGATGGAGGGAGTACATACTTCAATTCAAATCGATGATAAAAAACTTATTCATATGGTGCTTTTTAAAGAAAATCTATACTACCTCCTCCGTCCACCCCATAAAAATATGTATATTTTGAAATGTTATAAGAATTAATGCACAATTGATAAAATAAGAAAGAGAAAAAAAATGATAGTGAAAGTAGTGTTAGTGGATAGTAGGACTCATTGCACAATATTATTATTAGTATTTAATGAATTGTAGTAATAATTTTCCATAAATAAAAATACTCATATTTTTAGACTGATAGAGATAGAAAGTGCATATTTATTTTTTATGGAGAGGAGGTAGTATTTAATAAGATTCGGGAAAGTCTATATTTAGCGATAGTTTGTATGACTTTTTCCTTTACTACTAATTAATTATATGTTGCGGGGTTCGAATAGCAACGTTAATTAATTATGAAAGAAAAATAAAATTCATTTTCAGTCCTTCAATTATGAAAATATTCAGTGACTGCATCTTTACTAGATGATGATGATGATTGCAATAATAGGATTTGAATCCTATAAGAAGCAAGTTACTATTATTTTGTCGAAAGTCCATTTTCCAGTAGCTAGCATACGATAACTATTTTTAACAAAATAATGTAACTTGCTTTTCTGTGGAAGAAGGGCCCTTATCAACAGTCATGTTAGGTCAACAACAAAAAACAAAAGAAATTCTAATTGTTGGAGGGACCATATTACAAAAAATATAGAAATATTATCTTATTTATTTACATATGGTCTGATGTATAATGATGATGATACCTTTGTCTCTTTGTCTAACACTGCTTTATCATGGAGATATAGCAAAAGTTCAATGTACGCAGCACGAAATTGATAAACGATTTTTATTTATTAGATTTTCTATTAATATAATATTATTTAAATAAAAAATCTTCTTTTTAATTTTTGAGAGTTCATGATAGTTAGGTCGAGTTACACAAAATGGTACATAATAACATAATTAATTGCTTAAAAATAAAGTAGCCATGAATCATGATAGTGAGCAAATGGGTTTATTCAATTCAAATAATTATTGATTTATTAATTATAGAGTATAAAATCAATATATATACGTTGCATGATATAATTAATGAGCTAGAACATCATAATTTCTGATAATGTTTTTCAATTACGTTACAGACTGCGCAGTTGATGTTGTAATAATTACTTTATGTACAACATATGATTAATAATATTAAGAGAGAAACTACAGGGGCTGCTCCCATAGAAGGCTCCATTGATTAAGCATAATTAGGCCACAGACATAATATAAATAATAAACTATATATTATAAAAAATGATTCATAACTACTTTTGTCTCTCTAATCTATACTTGTACTCATGCCCACACAATTTTAAAAATACTGTATTAATTAATTCATATAAAGAATATCATTTATTTTATTTTTTTTAATTTAGCATAGTTAAGCACATATGTATGTTTAATCTATGCATGTGAGAGACATTGATGAAAGTGGTATTAATAAATGGTAGCAATAAATTATCAACTTTGCTTAAAAAAATATAAAATCGCAGAATGGGTCTAATTATAAATGGTAAAGAATAACGAACTTATCAAATAAATTCTATATACACCTGCCTGCAAATAGCGACAGTCTCGAAATGACTTAAAATTCTCATGAGATATGTGAAATGAGCTAGTAAATCGGACTCAACGTTACAACGGACGAGTGCTAATACATGATGGATTTTGACCATCCGACATCGTTAATTAACGGGCGAAACATCATTATACCAATTTTGGATTTCATGTTATTTTCAAATTTTATTAATATCTATTTCCATTTTATTATTTCCTTTCTGTGTAAGGTTTGAACCTTATAAGTTATAACTATTTTTGAAGTCAGTGTGATTGGTATTCAAGAAACTATATATAGTGTTCTTTAAATTATTGCATGGTTACGTCATTTGTGCATGTCAATGACAATATATATGAATTTAAAAATTATCAATAAAATTGAAACTTATTATTCGATCTAATTGTGTCTTGCATTTGTAAATTGAATTGCAACTAGAATTACCCAAATTAAGTCAAAAGAACCAAGATTTTTCGAATGTGAGAACTCTTTCCAACCAAGTGTTTCCATTCACTTTTTCTTTCTGCATTTAATCATGGTTCTACACAATCATTTCCTAGTTTTATTCTTCAATTTAAAAAAAATATTTACATTTTTTATTTTATTTTACAGACTGAAACAAATCAACAATGTTAATTGTGAACAAGAAACCCCCTTTTTCTCTTACTTTTGCACAATGAGAACTCGAAGATTCTGTCCAAAGAAGAGTCTATGCATATAAAAATAAATTATCTGACATACGAAAAAAGATCAAACAGCTAAGATTTGCTGTCATGAATATGAAGTTTCTTTTGGCCCTTTTTATTATAGTAAAAGAATAAATATATTTGCTTTCATCTCAAAAGATTAAAGAATTACAATCATAACTTCTTGGAGACCATGCACAAAAGTTCTTCAACTCTCTTCTTCTTTCCGTTGAAAAAGGCCCTTTTTCATTTCATTTGGAAAAAAGAAATTCGTCTTTTAATCAAAAGAGTTGAAGAGATATTGGAAGAACGTCACTTCTCTCTTTTGATCATATAAAATAGTAAATTTTTAGCTTAGTTTAAAATTAAAATCAAATTAGTCAATATTTGTCATGTGGTGATAGATCAAAAAAACCATGTGTAGGAGCTTGGTTTTGTTAGGAGTTTTACTATATGATTTTAACGATTTTATTATATGTCCAATTATATTTAGACCAATACTCTTTCATAGATGAGTAATGTCCTGATGTATGTTGCTCATTTGCTTTTGTTTTCTAGTTTCAACAATTGTTTTAGATAAAATGCTTGCTTATTAGTACTTTTTATTGTGTTTATATTTTGAGTATTGGTTTGCATCACATCAAAAAATTATTCAATGGCCCAATGCGAGTAATATCAATTAAAATAATGTGGAGTTCATGTGTTCATCGAAGAATTCTTTCAAATTTTATTATTATATATTTATACTAGAAATATACTACTATCATTCAACACCATGGTTATAGGTGAAGTTCTTTAAATAACAAAATAAGAATGCAAAGACATAAGGATATGCCTAATTGTGTCCATGCATGTGTATATTATAAAGTTGTTATTCAATAACAATAAAAATAAGTAGGTGCATGTGGAAACATCAATTTACTCAATCTCAACGTATAAATTACTTCAATTTCTTTATATAATTATTCGATAGAAGACTGAAAACCAATATATTTCGCTTGTATTTGATATATAGCCCATGATTAATTTCCAAATATATATAGTAATTATTTTTCTATGCAAGATTTTGTGTAATGATAATTTTTGATTGGGCACACACGTGCAGGCTATTATGGGAATCCTGATCCATGCATACCAACCCACTTTCAATCAAGAGCTTTTTCCCATTTTAAAACCAGATAAATTCAAAATTGAGTTAAAAATGGGGGTAAAAAATAAGTAATGAATTATAACTTTTTGATAATAAGAGATTTGGTGCCTGGGCATTGACATGCACAAGACCAAAAACATGTATAGAACAAAGTGTTATTAAGAATCTTTGTCTGAGGATTTACTCTTGCATATCATCTTTTCTTTTTCTTTTTCTTTATTTTTTGTCAGAGGAAAAAACTTTTTGTCTGGATAAATTATGACCTAGTTGACAACCATTATATTTTGAGTACTTTTTTGACTTACTGTCATCTATTTATACATACTACTCCATTTATTAAATATAGTTTCTACAGCCAAACCATTGCTTTCTTAAACATAAAAATCTTTAGTAAATCTCATCTGCACTCTTATTAATTTTCTTGTTGATCATATCAACTTTATATTCTTTAGAAGATTTTGTTGTTATGTTGAGATCAAGTTTAAGAATATTATACTAGTATTATACAGTATTTTACAAATTTATTCTATGCATGGTGTTTTGTGTTTCATATTATGTGTGTTTTTGTTCAAAATGTATAGATACTTTTGTTTATTGGCACATATTTCCACAAATCAACACAAATATTCTCAGTGTGGAAACGATGATGCGCCTATCAAATATGCTCAACTCTTCTCGAATATGCAGTCCTCATACGCGTATATTTTCATACTCTGTATCCTTTTGACGATATGACTTTCAGATTGACGATTATGGCTAAACCCCGCTCAATCATAGATTTTTTTTATCTGCGCGCTAGTAAAAGATGCATTGTTTCTATGAACATTTATCTTTTTGATGTTTCGCTTTTGAAGTATATATGGGTCGTTTATTGTTTGTGTTTAAGCAGCAACATTACTCTCTATTTTTACCCAGCAGGATGTACGCTTTTTATTATTAAAAATTCATTTAATTTTTAAAAAATTACTCCTCATCCATTGAATAATATATATTGTCTAAAATTTAAATACAATGTGATAATTTAATTCTTTGTATTGTGTGGATATAAAATCCAAATGTGTACAACCGACAATTTGAAGTTTATTTTGGCACACATATTTTTGGTGCCCGAGAGCACGCCTATTTGATATGGACCAATCATGCAACTACTCTTTTGAAACACATGCAAAGTAACAAAATGAAATCGATTTTCTAAGCAAATATATTTGCTTTTGTGGGGAACAAATTGGGGTGACTAACTAAGTCAGGAAAATTCAACCCCAAACAAGAAAATATATTTAAATTTCTAATGAAAGCCACTTTCCTTTCATACTATAATATATAAAGGGGCTTTGCAAATTTTTTTTATACTTTTGACCACATTCAAAGTAAAAAGATGTGAGAAATAATCATAACTTGAATTTCTTGAAATTGGCGTTTCGAATTTCAATTGGAAAAAATCACTACTTCAAACTGCTGGATAAAGGAAACATACATAATGTTAGTCTGATATTTAAATGTGAATAAGACTTAGTGGAAAACTTTTTTACCACTCAATTATAATTTGTCAAACAAACAAAGCATGCTAAATTTAACAGCTAGAGATAACTTTATTTTGTCAAACAAATTAACAAAGTGTGACAACTGTGAGCTTCCGAGATTATTATATTTATATACCTTTATGTTTATTAAAATAACTTTAGGTCGAAATCTCAATTGTATGTGATTTAATTTATTTTAATAACTAATCTAAAGTATTTTGATTTGTACCCTTAAAAATATCAGTAAAAAGATCTATGTATATACCACAACTATTTCTTGATTAAAAACATTGTTGTAAGCCTTCTAAAACTAATGTAGAGTTCATATGTGCATCGTCGACTTCACACCATCTATCAAAATTATCAAAAATTACTATATTAGAAAGAAATAAAAAGTGTCAATTCATATGTTTGTGGGCACGATGTATATAGAAGGCAAAGTAATGATGCACACTTATGTTTCCATCAAATGTTGTTTCTCCTCATTCAAGAAAAAAGGGGGATAAGGCAATTTTTCTATAATGGAAGGGTCGCTGTGAGAATTTATGACCAATAGAAATCAGACACCTCTCTCACTCAAGTGGTGATGTTTGTTTTTTAATAGTGATATGTTTTCCCAAATTTAGAAATTGATTTAAACATGACTCTAACACCTGACTAACTCATATCTATTCTTGGCTGTTTTATTTTTTTTAAAATCCTTTATTTACCAAAGTTTTCATTGATTGGGATTTTAGGATAATATTGAAATGTCTGGTTTGAGGTAACTTAATTAGGTGAAAATTTACTTTCAACGTCCAGTCTGATAGTTTTTGACGTGTGGGTCTCGACCTTTTAATTTATATTCATTTCTTATTATTTTATTTACTCATATATAATAATTAAATCAAAAAATATGACATTATATAACTTAAAATTTGCACAAATAAAATATCCTTATATTACATATAAAAAATTGGAAAATATATAATACATAATGAAAATTTAAAAAATGAAATTCATTAAAAATTAAAGTTCATTAAACGAAATAATAATTGGATATTTTAAATCAATATTATTGTATTGATAAAATGTAAATTTAAAATTTACAAAAGAAAATGAAAACTAAAAAAAAAGTTATAGTCGCAACCCTTATTATTTCGTCTCTTAAATGTCCTTGCAACATGCACTTACAAGGTATTGAAATCAAAACTTTATCAAATTTTGAGAGTAAAACAGTGTAGTAATTCTAAAAGTGCACTTATCATTCGCCTAAAATTATTGAAAAGCAAGTTATACTACTGATTTGCACATATAAACTCAAAAACAGAGAATTTAACATAAATTAAGGCCAAATTGTGTTAAAACTACAAAACTAGTAGTGTTAATAATAAATTAAAGAGAGAAAAGTTGAGTCTGAACATGAAGTGGTGTCACAACTCATACAAAGATGTCAAAATGTGATGGTTTTTGTGACTCAAACAAACGACCAGTTTACAAACATGAAGCATAGGCAGTGTGCATCTTCTTCTTCATTCAAAACCTTCCACGCAACGGCTCTTTCGTACGATATCGGCCTCCCCATGCTCGACAAACAGATGCCCCCTTGTAGGCACGCGAAGCCCTGTAGCCACACACGATCGAGTTAAGGACGAGGTAATTTTGAAGAGACGGAAAAGTACGTGAAATTTTAAAAAAATTAACGTATTTTTCTTTTTTACCTGTTGCATGATCTGAGGGAGCTCCGCGAAGAGAGTCTTCTTCCCATCGTCGTTGAAGATTTTCTCGAGAGTCATGTCTTGTAGCGCGACTAGGGTGGTCTCGAGCATGTCGAGCCCTGCTTGATTCGCGAATGTGAAAACCGGCAATGCCTGCAAGCAATTGGGAATGTTTAGACACGAAAATGACACGACCACGACTGATGCTGAACGAGACGAGGATAAAGTAGGTGATGTCTTACCTTTAGTGAGCAACATAGTACAGCATCAGAATGATGCCAGAGTGTTTTGAGAATAGAATCATTTCCTTCTGCTGCAGGTTTGAGCAGCTCTACTCCCAAGAAAAACCTGAGAAAACAGAGTTTATAAATTCAAGAATTCTTCGAAAAACGTGAATTTTACTCGTCGAGTTTAGGGGTTAGGATTTAGGATTTAAAACGTGTTTTGAGTTATGTACCTATAGCTTTGGTAGATCCAGCCTGCGAGCGTATGTGCCTCCGGTGTGGCGGGAGGGGGGCGCAGAGTGGCGGGAGGGGCGAGACGGGAGGGCGAAAGCGCCAACGCCACTCGTTGAACGGATGCAATGATGCTGCGGACATACTGCCTCGCCATTGCCGCAACACTCTCTTGAAGATGCATCTCGAACGCAAATTGGAATGCGATCGTCATTACGGATTTCGCGGTCCCGGAGCTCCTCATTGGGTCGCCGCTCGCTCTGCTCCCCGCGGCCCCGACTTCCAGAGTGGATGCAAGGTCCAGCGTACGGTTAGGGCTCGAGGCGTCCTGCGTGACCGACGGGCCCTAATGGGGTTAGCACGGAACGAGATCGAACAGCAAAGAGATAGATTAAGAGATGCTAAAGGAAACAAACAAACATACAGATTTCGATTCGAGAGGGATGATGCGGAAACCGGATGGAAGGAGAGGAGCATCATCGGAGAAAGAGGCGTCTATTGGAGCAAAGATGAGCTCCGCACAAGTCCCGACAGCGCTCTCGTCCACGCCGTTGCAGACTTGCAAGAGGAAGATGTCACTAGGCATGACCACATCATCTCTATATTGAGCCATGTTTTCAAGCCTAATCACCTCCATGAACTATTTCAAAACAAGAAACCAACATTTAATTAAAAAAACATACAATCTATATAAAATAAGACATAAACTAACACAGAATGTTGAATGAAACAAACCTCTTCATTCTCAATGGTGTGAGCCAAGGGAAGGATCACCTGCCCTCCGAAGCATCCAACGCGAGAAACGGGGATGCTGCAAGCCCCGGTTTTGACAGCAGCAACCGAGTAGGCGTCAATGCCGCTGTCAGCCCATTCAGACCGGTGCTCCCTTAGAAACCTCAACAGAATAGCCGGAGGTACGTTCTGCGAGAAGACGACGTTTAAAGTAATGTTTCAAAAGTAAGGTTTTGGTAAAAAAATCGAATCTCTAATGTAACTTACTTGTAACAGCATGGATGCCTTGGCACATAGCACCGCGTTGCTCATAGACGGAAATCCATTTGCATAAGTTAGAATCGTTCCCATCAGTTTCCCGGGGGAGGAGTTTACGTGCACGGTAACATCATCTATTCCGTCACTCTCTATCATCGACCACCCTTCATCCGTGAAGCCATTGACCGCCTCGTTGAAGCCTCTGCTCAGCCTTTGTCCAAGAGCACGCAAAGCAGCAGGTCGTCTCCCCCATCCCGTTACATTGGGCTGAGAAACTTCTTGAGAGATCTGCCTCAACTGGCGCAAAGCCTGAGACGAATAAGGATAACTTTTGTTAAGAAAGAGGTGAGACGACAGATACTTGTCCGCGAAAAACATGAAAGATAAGTTGATGAATAAAATCGATCCTTACAGCCAAGGTTGTCCGCTGAGAAAGCAGAGTCGACGACTCGTACAGAGGGCGCAGTACTTCAGGAACACTCCAAGGCTGAAAGAAAAACATCGATACACAGAAACTGTTACTCAAATCAGCTCAAGAATCGAGCATCAGTACTAATCAGCATAGCAGATAAAATACCTCTAAATCCATGTGATCAACTATGTGAATGATGGATCCACCCCCTTCACACGGCCTTATCAGGTATCCGCTGGGAAGCAGCTCTGCTCGTACGAAATGCTGCACAGGTGGCATGCTGGGGCCGTTCTGAGTGTTGTTCAGAGATCTTTCACACACCTTAAATGCAGAACCCGCAATCTTAGACTTCACCCGAAAGAAAATAAATAGAAAGGGAAGATATCGATTTTCTATTTTTGTGTAGAGGTTTAGTACATACCACAAGGCTGCCATCCTCCATCACAGAAGTATAGCGTAGCAGCCAGAAGTCTCGAGCAGGTGCGAGAGTAGTTGGCGCGTAGAGCTGAATCATTAGGTGCGTAAGTATTCAGTAAAGACAAGAAAGTTTAGGAGATTTTAAAAATTGTTACCTGCATATACATCAGCTCAATTGTTCCACCATTTCCAGTAGACATCACATTGAGGACATCCACAGCTCGACAATCACGGTACCATGAAGGTCGATCTTTGAGGATCTCGGCCACCTGATCAAGCATTCGAGAATATACAACATCAAACATAACTCAATTGAACGAAAAAGAAACTGCAGTTAGAAATGGTTTGCTTATAGACTCACTCGAGTGGGTTCTAATCCCACGAGGCCACATGCACGTGATGCTACACCACTGCATCCATGAGAAATAGCGATGATTCCAATGGAATCCGGACCAGGCTGCCAATGAGAAAGAGCAGAACCACGATAAATTAGCTATCAGAAATGAGTTTAAGATGTTGGATCATCCAAACAAGGACGAAACGATACCTTCATCCCGGGCATTTGGACCCACTCCACAGCGGTTCCAGTAGCCTTCGATAGAAACTCTGTTAAAGTCTCCTCTGCAATGGACAGCAGTCTAGAAAACAAGCAAACACAGCCTTTAAATTGAAGCAACGAACTAGCATTGTTTCTAAAGCGACAAAAGAAAACAAGTGATGAATTCCTTACCCTGCAGGACTTGCATCCTTGGGTGGATCTTGAGGAGTTAAGTGGTGCTGACCACTTGTCACCACCGATTCACAACTGTTATCCGTGGAGGCGAGCGTTCCCTGTCAAACGACAACACAACATCATCATAAGTATGGAAATGAACCCTATTATCATATGACAATACTATAGCATAAATACCATTATCATATATAATACGACAAACTTAAAGAATATAATCGAAGAAATCTAAAGAAAAGCAGTTTACATTTTGAGTTTGTTGGCGGAAGAAACTGTTCTCGTACACCAAATGAGAGACTTGTTTCTGCAGCCGATCATTTTCCTCCATCAACAGCTTGTTCATAGCTGTCAATTTCCTATTCACAGCTTGAAGCCGCGACGCCTCTTTTCGCTGCTTTTCCCTACATCTATTATCAAGAAACAAGAACAAATTAATTTAACTAACTAAGCAAGAACTTTGATGATCTAATCAAGAACTGAATCACACACACACATACCTTCTGTTTTGGAACCAAACTTTGATCTGCTTAGGCTCGATGTTGGAGAGGATAGGGCACTCTCTGATCAGCTGCTGTCGACGCAACGAGCTTGGCTTCGGGCACTCATGGTACAGCCTCTCCAAAGCATCCACCTGCTCCGGGGTGTACCTCACATACTTCCCATTATCCATCCCCATCTTGTCCTTGCAAGCAGATGTTACCGCCATCATAACTTCAACAAAATCAAGATTCACTCAGCCAATCAAACAAGTATCATCACAAGAATCAGTTCATATCAAGAAACCACTTTTCCTCCTTAAAAGGGAAGACTAATTTGATCAAACTGTGAAATCCCAAATCCAAAAATTAGGAACCATCTACATGTGTGAACACTAAATAGAGTAAAGCTGGCAACTTTCTCTCTCAAGATCCATGGCATCCCATTCCCACACAAGATGAGATTCAAGGGAACACGTCTCTTCTCTCACAGTGTGGATGCGTGTGTGTGTTCATCATCTATCCATCAATCAATTTATAAATAAATAAACAACTCACACGTTTAACCACACACACACATAAAATTGTTTAATTTTTACGATAATCGCATGTGTCTTTGCAAACAAGCGTAAACACCCGATTCCTACTAAAAAACTTGTGTCCGAAGCGTCTCGAAACTTCCACCACCCTTCAATTTTGGAAAACAAAGGGGCAGAAAAAGAGGAAGGCTATCTACCTGTGGGGTTGTTCGAAGGCGAAAGGTAGCGTCTTGTTTCTTCAGAAGGTTGCAGCGTGGAGCACTAAACGCAGATCTTCCATGCTGGTTTTGGGTTTCAAGAAATGGCCCTTTTTGGGAAAGATTGCAGCCTCTTTGTTTGAATTAGCGAATTGAGGTGATCGGCTTCGGAGATTGATCAAGAAGTCATGGAGATGGATGCATATGAGGTGTTTGTGTTTGTGTTTGTGTGTGAATGAAATTAGGAAGGTTTTGATGTGTGTGTTAGTGTATGTATAGATAAATAGAAAAGAGGGGACAGAATTTGGAAGTGGAGACCATTTTTAAGGAGTGAAATCAGTTTGAATGTTCATTTGCTTTCTGCTGCTCTTGTTTTTTTTTTTTTTTTTCCTTTTATTTCTTTATTCAATTATTCCCCAATTTTTTTAATGATGTATGTACTAAAAATAAATACAGTAAATTTCTATTAATAAGGATGAATAAATAAACATAAAGTTTGAATATGAGTAATGAGTAATATGCATAAGTTTGAATATATACATTAATTTTATTAATGAGATATGAAAAAATAGATACTATAAAACTTTCGCTCTTAGTGAAGTTCGAATCTTACTTTATTCGCTCACCTGTTATTCCTGAAATTTATGTGTTTATTCATATGTAATTCATGTCACATTCTCATTGGATTTCTCCCATAAATTACTAAACTATTTTCAGAATTTGAATAAGCAAAGATATAATAGGCAGATCAAAATATATAAAAATTCTATTTATAGAGTAGTAGTGACAAATTGTTTAACCATGCACTAAAGATGTGGGAAGAACTTCAATAAATACATGGAATTTATGTTACTTTCAATATTATAAAAATTACATGGTATCATCAAAATCTAAAATAATTATATTACATTGTTAGGTGGTTGAAATGCCCCACTCCCAAAAATCATGTCTACCCAAATATATCAAATCTTTACTACTCATATCAACATCACCAAAAAAGTGCTAAAGCCAAATCCCACTTTTTTATATGGCTAGTTTTATTATTTTATTTTATATTTATTTTGCTTTTTACAACCAAACCACCCCTTCTAGTTTTTGAGTGTCCATGCCAGAATTATGAGAACAAGTGTGATAATCTTTTTTTAATTTATTTTTGAAGTTTGGAATCTTTTAATCAAAAGAGCATGTGTATATATGTCCAATAATTATTCAAAGTTTATTTCTTAAAATTTACGCCTGTTTTCTTTTAAGGAATATATGATTTAAGTGCAAAAAGTATTGGCCAATAAAAAATCAAAGTTCAGTCTTCAAAAAGAAGTTAGATTCTTGTATTTGTTCCGATGATTTTCAACTAAGCATCTCTTTTGACCTTTATAACTCTTTTACAAATATTTGTAACAATTTTTTCCACATCTTGTTTACTCTATTATTCTCTATCCTCGTTAACTTTTTTTGCATACAATAATATTTTTATACACACAATAACGTTTTGCTACAAGTAACAATTTAAGAAGAGTTTCATTTAATCAATCTTTTTTGTTGAAAAAAATGAACACTGTTATAATAAGATACTTATGTGACATATATGCCGGGGTATATACCACCAATGATTATACAATATTTTCACTATACGAATTAGATACCATAGTAGTATTATGAATAACTTTACAACTTTATATACAACATTGATTTATGAAATCAAATAATCCCTATTACTCATTCCTTTCGTCCCAAAGTAAATGATGCGATGCAAACGGCCCACAAAAATGACCAAACTGTAGAACTATCAGAGAAATTCTAGTTTCTTAAAATTGAACTACATTAAATAATAATAATGGTAATCAAAACTTACCGCAAAAATCTGAAATCACTATTTATAAGTTGTGTGAAGACAATAATATGACGATTTCGCTCCTTAAAAACAATAAATTCGATCGTACACCATGGTGAATCCGGCATCGTCCGATGAAACTGCATCTTGATTCTTATTATCTTCCGTTTTCCATACTTTATCATTTTTCGATTTAATTTTTTTAAATCTCGTACTGAAATGCAACGCATCAATTAAGTCGGGACTAGTAGTACAAAATTGTTGAGGTAGTGGGGGAGGGGTAAAATGGAAGGGAGGACAGAATAATGAGAGAGGTTGTGCATGCGTTTCACAGAGAAAATTTGATAAGCTTTACCGGCAGAATGATGCTCTTTTTTCATTCCTCATCATTCTCGACACATCTCATTATTATTAGTTATCAAAAGTATCAACAATTTTTCCTACATTCCATTTGTCTCTAATTTTAATACTACTATCTTCACTTACTATTTCTGATTCTCCATCCCATTTAATGTCTTGTCAGATATCTACCTACATGCTACATTGCTACCCTATTAATTTTGTAGTATAACATTTATTAATTTCATACTTATATATTAATTGTATCCTCTAATGTGAAACCATGTTGCAGAATTTAAATCATATATTCCTTGTTACCTTGTCCGGATATGAATGATGAAGTTTCAAGAAAATTTAATTGTCTTATTTGATGAAATTTATATTACTTAGTTTTTTTAGTTTCATACGTTCAAAACAACATGGTTTAGTCATTCACATCATCATATTAATGTGTAATACTTCCTCCGTCCATAAAAATAGATCACATTTACCATTTTTGGCCGTCCACAGAAAATAGAGCATATTCATTTATGAAAAGTTTTCAACAAATAATAACCCTACACATCATTCCACTATCACTACTTCTCACTCACCTTTTCTCCTTCTCTCTTACGTTTTTCCCTTCTCTCTTACTTTACCAAATATACATTAAAACCCGTGTCGTACATCAGTTGCTCTATTTTTTGTGGACGAATGGAGTATTCCATATCACCATAAATTTAGACTCGTGCGCTCAACATTGCATTTGCCTAGAAAAAAAGTTCGTTGTGAGACAATTGCATATTTTTTAGATTTTGTGATTTGTCATTCAAATTTTAAAAAGTCAGGATAAATTAGAATTTAATCAAACTCTGTGATTTTAAAAGTAATGAACCATTGAAAGATGCATATTAATTATATTAATTTAGGGGATAATGATTCCAAATTCTGGGAAATTCAAAGTTCATATTTTTTTTTATCAAAATTTAGAGTTTATAAAAAATATCAAATTTCAGCCAAAATTTGATTTTAGACATCAATATACTATATATGGGATTTAATATTAATAGTATATGAATTGTGGAATGTTTATACTTTATACCAAGTCAACAATGGTTGTTCCTGTTGTAGAAAATGTAGGCTCTCAAATATTTCCAAATTATGCACTGGTCTTCCTCAAATTCTGCCACTAAAACTTTGAAAAATCTCAACATATTTTGGTCGAAAATGGAAAATGGCAGACCAATTGAAGTGGCTACACCAATACACTAACTACTTATATAAATGTGTATACAACATTAATTTATCTTGATTTTACTATTTCCAAGCACTCTAATGTAGACCAAAGAAAAATGAGTTACAAGGATGACATACGTAATCTAAACGATTCCTCGTATTTTATATGTGGAATAAATAAAAAATTGACAATCCAAAACTTTGTCAAAACTTTTTAGTGAATTGGGTTAAAAACGTGTTTGCACCAACATGATAAATTAGGTGATTTATTTTCTTTATCTATGGAATAAGCTTTTCCGTTGATAGAGGGTTAGTCATTAGTGGCCTTCGATTAGACTATGTCAATCAATAAAGTTTCTACACATGCACTATTGAGTTTGAAAATAAATTTGATTTTTTTAGTAACCCTTTTCAAAGACTCAATTGCTATCCCTCAATTTTTAATTTTTTTGGTTAGAGGATTAATTAGACTATATTATATTCTTATTATCAACTGTATCATGAGGTGACTTGAACCTATATACTTATTGATTAAAATGAAATTGTGTCCAAATAATAGTTAGAAAGAACTATATTATGCTATCATAATTAGGCTATTAGAATAGTTTAGCTACATCCACCTAAGTGACCAAACCATCACTCTCGACATCTCATTCACATTAAATCCAGCTGCATAATTAAATCATTCATCTATAATTCTCATCTTGTATAGTTAATGATTGTTTTATGTCTTGTCATAAAACATTCTGTCTGAATTCACAAGAATATGTCGAATGTTATTACATAAGTGAACTGGATTATTGCATTAACTCAAATTCATTATTTATTTTATTTATTACCGCTCTTTAATTACAAATATGTCCTTATTATAGTACCTATGTTCACAACCAAATTCATTTTTCTATTTTGAGAAGTTCCAAGTTAATTGAGTTATTTCTATTTTTGGCAAAAAGAAATTCTCCTTATTACTTTATTCTCTATTCGTCTCTCTTATTTTACTTTCTCTTACTTTTTTCACCATCTATTTAACACATAATTCTTAAACTGCGTGCCAAAAAGAAATGCCTCTAGTAACAAGAACGGAGGGAGTATAAGTTTTAATATAAAATTATTAAAACAAAAGGCATTCAGAGAGAAAAAAATGATTACTTAAATATTTATAATACAAAAATTCTTATGAATAATCGTATTCATCCAAAACAATTCAAATAAAATTTGAAAAAGAGAAGCTCTATATGTACTCACAAACAACATCCAAACACCCACATAAATTCACAATCATAAGAAGTCACAAACATTACACTATAATTCTACTAATAAAATAAATATAAAGAGAGAATTAGGAAAAATAAAATAAAAAGAAAATGGAGGAGCAGGCACGTGTACCAGAGAAATGTCTGGCGTGTAGTTAACGGGAGCAGACCGTATCTGGAGTGGGGGCCCACAATTCTGGGAGTGTGGCCCGCACGCGTGAAGATTGGGTGGTGCATTACACCTTTATATCGTGCCCCGCCTTCCCTCTTTCCTTTACCCTTATTTATTTCTCACGCCAACTCCCCCACCTCCA
Source organism: Salvia hispanica (assembly GCF_029641045.1). Classification (NCBI taxonomy): domain Eukaryota; kingdom Viridiplantae; phylum Streptophyta; class Magnoliopsida; order Lamiales; family Lamiaceae; genus Salvia; species Salvia hispanica. The sequence goes on from NC_142694.1 coordinate 3,071,609, forward strand.
CGCTCCCTCATCGCGCGTGTCCCCCAAACCAACAGTATTTTCCATTTTAAATTGAAAATCATAAATCACCTAGCTGGCTGTCTATTGAGTATAAGATCCTATCACTATTTGTCCAAAATTTTTAATTTGATTTGTGGATTGGATTTCTTATCTTGTCATGTTTTTTGAGAGGGGTCGGGAATAATTTTCGGACTAATTTTTATTGCTTTTTAGCCGCATTTAATATATTTTTAATTTAATTGTATAAAATGATCTATGGGTGTGTGGGCAATCTCTATCCTTGTGTTTTTAATGAAAAAGGAGGTATATTAAAAATAGAACATCTACCTGAATTTGTGCATGCTTGTCTATTCTTATTCTTTAGTTGTGATAAGAAATACTCCTAGCAAAGATTAATTTCTCAAAGCATATGCCTTTTTTGGTTCAAGAGTGAAAATTTTGATGCAACAACTTCGTAGGAAGCAACTTATTTTTTATTTAAATCCCTGTAATTCATAAATAGAAATAGAAATAGAGATTATATTGCCATGTAACACCCACCAATCCACCATGTGAAATCCTTGACAAGAGAGAATAATTTATTTATTAGTACTATGTTTGAATTAAGAGAGATGATTAGCCAATAATACAATTGTGAAAGAGGACAAAAAATTCGTGTTTCAACATGAAATGACTAGTAGTAGTAGTAGGAATAGTAGATTTATTTGAATGAGAGTGTTGAAAATGAGGTATAAGGCGACAAAAGAGAGATTCGGATACGGTACGGCGCGGAGGTAGATACGTAGGAAATACGGTACACGCGTATGGAGGAGAGTGGAGGCATGGAAAAGAGTGTCGGCTTCGGCGTGAGCCGACAGCTTGTGGCTGGGCCCCACAAAAGCGGCGCCAGGAAAGAGAGCTTCGCATTTTCATTGGATGGAGCACGAGAATATTCGGCGGCGCCTACCTTTTTCATTGTTTAATTTGGTGTGTATTTATATCTAATCAACTTAATTGCTTAATGGAAAACTATGTTTTGGAAATAAATAAATTTGATGTTCTGGCTACTTGTTATTTTTAATATAGATATATAAATTAATAATTCTCTTTAATACTGTAATATTATGTTCACAATTTAAAGTTCAACTTTGTCATTTGCAACGTTTAAAATTAAGAGATCCATTTATTTTATTCTTTTGGCTGTATGAATGACTCCTTAACTCCTTAAATGATGGATGAATCTTAATAGTTTAACATTTTATTCCACAAAATATTATGAGGGTGTTAAATTTAAAAGATTGTAATCTTATAATTAAATATGTAGTTTATTTGGTTCATGAGATTCCTCGCACAACTCAATCTTAAATGGATGATCATGAGATAATTAGTTATAGCTAATCCTTTCAAACTAAAATAATCTCACAACTCAATCCTAGATTACACTCCTTCTGTCCGCGAATAGGAGTCCCATTTTTCCGTTTTAGTCCATCCGCGAATAGAAGTCCCAGTTCACTTTTACCTTAAATGCTAGTAATAGAGTCTCACCTTCACATAAACCCGTGCCGCCAAGGAATGAGACTCCTAATGGCAGACGAAGGGAGTATCTTGCTACTATTTTATTAATAAAACCGAACATCACCTATATGAACAGACATTCCCAATATAAATTAAGATAAATGTACATAAATTTACATGGAGCATTAGTGTTCCTTCACCCTCAAAGTTTAACATACCTCACGTAATACATAATGCAAAATAACAATGCTAATGAAAAAAAAACGTTAGTGGAATTCTTTGATCCTCCTTGTTACCTTCCTCATGATTTTTCAAAAATTCTCGTTGACAGAGAATATGTTATATTTAAATTGGAGATTAATTTATTAAGGCTCGATGTCAAAACAAGGGAATTTTTCCATTCTTAAATTTTTCCCTCGGCTCAGAGGTCTCGGTCTTGGTCAATTAAATCGAATGATCTAATCATTCGGAGAATTAAATCATCGAGGAATTATCTTATTCTCACCGGGGTTCTCCCTTTAACATCTCCAAATATTAATTCTTTAACAAAAATTCAAATTTTAAATTTGAGCATTTTTTAAAATAAAAATGCTCAAAATAATTAATCGGGGTTTAATAATTTTAATTAAATCGGAAGATTTAATCATGGATAAATTAATTATTTAGATCATTTAACAATTAAAACAGGCCTAACTTATTTGATTTCGAAATTGGACTTCTTTAATTCTATTCCCCCTTCAGCCCAAATAATTAAATATAGAATTGGGCTCTAGATTAATTTCATAAGAAAGACATCACTTCATAGCCCAATTCAGAGGCCCAAAATAAGACCTAGCCAATGATATTACTTGTCAGCCCTTCTTCATTCTCCACACTCCATAAATTCACAGCCCAATTCGTAGGCCCAAAATTAGATATCGTATCCATCATTAGAAGCCATTTAATATGTGTGTTGTTTTTTCAGCATATGATTTTACTAAATCATCCCTTCTTTTCATAATAAAATCACATAATAGACTATTAGAGTAAAACTAAATTTTTTTTCACCATATTTCCTAAACTAGGTATTACTCATCCGTCCTACAAAGTATGCACTCTTTCCTTTAGTCTGTCCTAGAAAAGTATGCACTTTATAATTTTATAATGTTTTCTATATAATAAAAACTCGTGCTCAACCAAGAGAGAAATATTCTAATTTCTAAAATGTGCTCCAACTTTCTCAGAATATGTTTAATTTTTATTTTATTTATACAAATTCTAAATTAGTATTTTAATTATATTTGAGTTTAAATATATATCTCACAATCATCATAATTAAATATTTACACGCTTTAAGTATTGTACTAATTTTCATCATTATGTATTGGATTGACCCCATGTTATGTAATCGGTAGCAGTCCAATTATCCCACTGGGCTAGTCCAAAATCAGAACATTTACGGTAAGGGTCGAATATTTATAAATTATAACCTGAAAAAATCACAGTCCGATTAGCCACGTATAACCTGCAGTTTGAGTAGGGTTGGCCCAATACCTGTTGGGCTGACCCAATTGACTTCCCTAACCATCTCCATCGAAATTTCTCAACACTGTTTTGGGTTGCAACTGGGTTAAGCCTATATTTCAATTACAATTGGGCCCGATTCATCTATTATACGGGCTTGGTGGTAAACGGTCTTATATTGTTCAAGTATATACTATTCAATTGCAATTATAAGAAAATTTTGTTAATGCACAAACTAAACATATGAAGCTAAGTGATGAAATTAAGAAATAACTAATCAATTTTTTTTTTTAATTTTTATTCAAGTCGTGTCATTTGACCACACACAACTCACCAATTTCACATTATCCGAATTCATAAATTATCAATTGTAATTATTCATAATAATCAGATATGAGATATCGCCTCGTGGCATTGATTACCATTTCTAGCTTAGTTAGCAAGCTTAGCCCCCTCACATGGTTAGCTGACACTTCCTCCACCCTTTATCACGTGAAGTTCTAGCCAACTTTTAATATTCTTCTTAATTCAATCTGTTTTTCTACTAATATATTGATTATAGATATATAATAAGTATAACTAATTTAAAAATGCGTAACTAGTTAATAAGAATTTAGTTCACTGTAATAGCGATTTTAGTTCATTATTATAAGAGCGATTTAGTTCACTATAATTTATAGTAAACGATTTAGTTAATCTGTATTTTCAAATTCATGTTATGAACTAAAACACATCTATAGTGAAGTAAATTCGTGTTTTTTAGTTATTCATTTAAGTTTTGATTGCCCTATATCACTATTTTTTTTAATAAACTAGTTGAATCTGTCGTGACTTGATTGTTTCGTTCACGAAGAAATAATTTGCATTAACAAGAATGAAATCACAAACACAATGAATTTATGTGCATCTTTTTCTTGTCATTTACTACTTTAATTTAAGTATCATTGCATGTGAATTCACCGGTTTGAGCATTTTCTATTATTTCTCTCGAATCATGGTAGTGTATTAAATCGTTCATAACAAAGTTGAAGGGAAAAACTCCAATAATTCGGTTCAAAATAATTAGTTTATTCAAATAATCATACCATCGTAAATTTAAATGAATCCCAAGATCAATTCCTTTTTTTTTCAATTCCTTTTTATGCATAATCTTCAAAAATTCCTCTATGGCAATTATTAATCAATTATCACAAAAAATTCACTCAATGTGATGAAACCAATTACATGTGCTTAATTTTCAGGATACCCTGAAAATTAATGTTACACTAAGACTCAGACTAGAAGAATCCACCGTGACATGAATCTACAAGTAATCATTAACCAAATTAATGCTAATAATTTGTTAATTAATAAAGCATAAAATCATAGCACCGAGCCCCTACTTTGGATGGTCCCATAACATTGTCATCTGAAAAAAGGGTAAATTTTTATTTTTATTATTTTGATTTTGAAAGAGAAGGTACATTTTAAGGTGACCTAGTTCTTAAGTAAAGACCATGACCACCACCTCACGTGGTCCACCAATTTTATACATGCTCCCATCATAACACCCCATATACCAAACTCCATCCCTCACTTTGTCTCCCTAATTAAAAATAAAATAAAATAATAAAAATAAAAATAATACTAATAAGAATGTTGTGTGCGTGTTGGTTTAGCTAGTAGAATTATGGTTAATGTCCGAAGTAAAAGTTAGGCCTTGAATTTTCATTTGGTTCACTTCATTGATTTAGTTTGTCATTTATATCATGAGAATTTGTATTGTTGTTTCTTATACACATTACATGCGAACCCTTGATCTTTTAATTTGAAGTAGCTAGCAAACTATTTATCCAAATCTATTAATTAAAAATATGGCAAATTGTTGGAAAACTACCAAGTTTAGTTAATCGAGCAACTCGCAAAAATAATTGATTATACTATAACTTAAACATTTTTCTTAATTGTTTCACAATCTCGAATTTAGGGGAAGTTCAATATGATATAGCAGCAGAAATGCCATGTAGACCAAATGTTAAGCTATTCAAAAGACGTCATTTAATACACATAGTCAGTCACATTTTTTATTTCTACACATGTATATATGCATTGAAATTTTTCACTTGGAAAAATTGATAAAATGATAGAGTAACGTTATAATCAAACTTTTTTACAATTTTTTTCCTAAATTTATTCAAATGCATGGTACAAATGTGGACAAGTGATCACATAGAGATAAGAAGTAGATAAACATAAATTGCATAAAGATAGGAGGCGACACAATATTGTGAGAATCTCGTATTGGGATTTTAAACCAATATTCTATATAATTTCACAAAAGCCTCTTCTCACATGCCATAATATTACTATACTACAAAAATAAACTAACTACCCCAAAACTCTTTTTAAAGCCATAATTTCCCTATTCAACTTCCAATTTTTTAGGTGCCCCCTCTCCCTTGAAGCCCAAATAAACCCCTACCCTCACTCCTCTCCTTCCCACTCTCCTCTCCTATTTTTTCACACACTAAAAACACATACATTCTTCTTCCAATGGAAACCCCAGAATTCTTCCAAACAGATTACTACACCTCCCAATTCACGGCGGAGAACGCCAAAACCACCGACCACTTCATCATCGACGACCTCCTCGACTTCCCCAACGACGACAGTATTGACGCCGACGACTCCTCCGCCCCTCTTGACAACTCTTGCAACTCCACTTTCTCGGCCACCACCGGCGAGCAGCCTTTTTTTCAGGCGGCTGACGTCATTTCCAATGAACTGGCCGTGCCGGTATGTAATTTTGGATTAAATTTAGTTCATGCAATTACCTAAATTGTCTATGTAATCAAATTCTTGAAATTTTTTTAGAAATTATTTTTTTAAATATTTTTTTAGCATTATTGACCTCTAGCACGTAAATATCTTCTCTTTTTTTCTTTACTTATTTTCATATTTATATAGTACAAATATACAAAGTGTGAATTTTCTACTTTTTAGCTTGTATCTTAGCTAAAAATGAGAATGTACCATTCCATAGAAAATTGATTTTTTTAATTTTAATTATTTGGAAATTTTACAGTATGATGAATTAGCTGAGCTGGAATGGGTATCGAGCTTCGTGGACGAATCATTTTCAAGCGATGATTTGCAAAAGCTTCACCTAATTCAAGGCTTGAAGGCCCGAACCAACGAGGCCCCACAGGCCCAACACTACAATTTCCAGCCCAACCCGGCCCAAACCGGCCCGACCCTCCTCTCCGACATGTCGGTCCCGGGCAAGGCCCGGAGCAAGCGCTCCCGGGCCGCCCCGGGCAGCTGGACCTCCCGCCTCCTCATGGTGTCCCCGACACCCGAGGTGGCACCGCCTGCCGTGTCATCCTCGTCAGAGTCTGACATGGCGGGAGGCAAAAAGCCCGAGGCGGCCCGGAAGAAGGAGGCCGCCCCGGGCCCGGGAAGGAAGTGCCTCCACTGCGCCACGGACAAGACGCCGCAGTGGAGGACCGGGCCCATGGGCCCGAAGACGCTGTGCAACGCGTGCGGCGTCAGGTACAAGTCGGGCCGGCTGGTGCCGGAGTACAGGCCCGCGGCCAGCCCGACTTTTACGCTGACGAAGCACTCGAACTCGCACCGGAAGGTGATGGAGCTGCGGCGGCAGAAGGAGGCGGTGAGGGCGCAGCAGTTCCACCACCACCACCACCAAATTAGTGTTAATTTTGACGGCGCCGACGATTACTTGATCCATCAACACATCGGGCCGGATTTTCGCCAGCTGATTTAGGGCTTTTTTAATTTTTGATTTAGTTTGGTAGTGTTTTTCGTCGAGAATTTTTTTTTTTTTTTCAAATTATTAGGACAATAGAATCCAATCTCATCGAATTTTGTCGGGCTTTTGTTTTTTAGATTAAAAATGAAAAGAAAATAGTATAGGCCTGAAAAAAGGAGAAAGAGGGCTAATGTCCTAAAATTGAAGTGTATTTTTGAGCAAATAATTATTGAACAATTTTTCGTTACTCCATTTTCCATTTTTGAATAATTTTGTGTTGAATTACTATTATTATCTATATAATGTTTGCGGCCTAGTTTTATTAGTCGTGCGACAATTAAACATTTATTTTTCCATGCATTTATTTCCAATTGAACCACCAATGTCGGTAGCGTCGGCAATCTCCAATACTTTTTTGCCTTTACATATTTAACACCCGCGACAAAAGTTAGATGTATAAGTACATACAAGGAGAGGAGGCAAGGAGTTAAGTTATTTTTACTCCAAAAATAGAGAATATAAATAAATCGAAACACACAATAAAGAAATGAAATCCAAAAACATCTAAGTACGAAATTTGTTAACTTTGTGTTGGTAGGTGGGACAATCAATTTGAAATTGAACCTCTCACCTCTCAAATTGTCAATCCAAAAGTTGAATACTTACAACATGAAAATCACAATTACTATTCATTTTGGAATTGTGCAAAAAGAGATATTCTGTGTTGGTATATATCAATATAAATTGAACGAGCATTCATAATTTGGTGAAATTTAGAAGCGTGGCATGGTTATCCTTCTATTTTATGTTGAGAAATATATTAATCATTATAATTTGCTATATTTTCTTCCATAAGAAAACAATTTGAAGTGAACGAAAAATGTGCATGCACCCAAAATAAAATTATTCCAAGAAGAAAATTTTAACTAAATGTAGAAAAAAAAATGTGAATAAGCAGTTGTTTGGATGCATGAATTTCAGTGAGGAAGTTATATTGGGTGGTGAATTTCAAAGAGAAATTTACAGAGAATGTTAGTAAGTATAGTACATATTGTTTCATTGTTTTTTCACCATTGTTGGTGATATAAGTAACATTTGGATTAGTGTTTATCAATAGTTACCTCGTTTTGTGCAGCATATTAAAATGAGAAATTTGACAATGATATCTTTAATTAAGCACGGAAATCAATTCTACCACCGAATTGCATTGATTTTCGAGAAAGAATACATTAAATTTGAAAAGTGGAAGTTTTTTTTTGAGTCAGACGTGCCTACTTTCATGCACTCCATGTGAGAATCCACATTCTTCACTAGTTTTTATTTTTATTTTTTGAGTTTCTAATTTTTAATTTAATACATTTCAGATTTCAGAATTAGGTTTGGAGATGTTGGATACACAAAAAAGGTAGAGATTTTTGTTCTTAATTGTAAAAATACAAAGTTTGTGGGGTTAAAACTTGAGCAACGGTGAATTTTCTAGATTGATTTTGATTATTTTTTGCATATAATTAGAAATTAAATTAGTTCTTTATTGTGTATGTGTAATTCGTTATTATTGTACCATATGTGCGATCCCAGGCTACACTGATCCATAGGCCTAGCTACTATTTTAATTTAATGGAATCTTATTATTTTTAAAATATTTATGCTGACTAACAGTGTACTAGTTTAATAATACTCTGATTAATATACAATAAAATTCTGAAGCCATGTACTGTAATTGTCCTCTGCAGCAAGGTTTATTTTTTGAGTAGCGCAGTATTAACATATAATATGAGTATCAGAATATATATTAACTATTTCAATAAAAATGAAAGTGACAGAGAGCTGAAAAGATAGTGGTGGGTGGATCAAAGATTAGTTTAGCATATTTATTTTGTTTTAACATTAATTATGAGGTGCAGAATTTTGCAGTAATCACATGTATGAGCCTATTCTCTCCACCCCTCATGCATCACTCGTAGTAGTAGTATTATAATACTCCCTGCGTCTTATAAAAATATTCACATTTGGTTCAGTGGTTATGCCCGAGTTTTAATGCATAATTGATTAAATAAATGAGACGTAAAAAGAAAAAAATAATTAAAGTAATGTTAATGGAGAACGAGTCTCACCTCATTAAAAAGAAAAAAAAAATCCAAATTTAAAATGTACATATTTTTATAGGACGGACTAAAAATGAATACATACTCTTGTACTCCCTCCGTCCCAAGATAAGTGACTTGTATTCCTTTTTGGGGTGTCCCACTATAAGTGACCTATTTATATTTTTAGCAAAAAGTCATCTCTCTTACTTTATTCTCTCTTCTCTTCTCTACTTTTCCCTCTCTCATACTTTACTCTCTCCACTTTAACTTATTTAAATACTATTCCTTAAATTCCGTGCCCAAAAGAAGTAGGTCACTTATCTTGGGACGGAGGGAGTAGTAAGTTTTACTCCCTCTATCCCAGATAATTTGTCTCATTTTTCTATTTCGGTTCGTCCCACATAATTTGTCCAATTTTACTTTTTACTCCCTCCGTTCCTTCATAGTTGAGTCATTTTTCCATTTCGTGAAGTTCCCTCATAGTTGAGTCATTTCCATATATAGTAACTTTTTCTTCTTTCTTACTTTACTCTCTCTTACTTTATTCTCTCTACTTTATCACTTTTTACTTTATTCTCTCTACCTTTTTCTCTTTCTTACTTTTTAATCTATTTATTTAACACACTCAACATTCATTTCTTAAACTCCGTGCCGAAAAGTTCCGCCTCAACTATGAGGGAACGGAGGGAGTACCATTTTTTATAGTGGACCTCATATTCCACTAACTCATTCTTACTCATATTTTATTATAAAACTATATAAAAGTAGTATCCACATTCCACTAACTTTTTTAACTCACTTTTCGTTACATTTCTTAAAACACGTGTCCGATCAAAGTGAGATGAATTATCTGGGACGGTAACTTTTAAACTTGTTCTTGGTCATGTATAGTGTATGGCATAATTAAGTCTTGAATTTCAAGGATATTTTTTTCGATACACACGAATAAAAATAAATATTTACTACATCCATTCTACTAGTTTGGTATCTATGAAACGACGTGTGTACCTCAACTCATGTGACTATATACTCATGAAAGGTTAAAAATAAATAAATAAATACGTTGCTTAATCAAGAATCATAATCTAGATTTGGTTCAATAGGGTGACGATTTAAGAGATCCTACTACATTTTGTCTCTATATATGCTACATGTATATCTTCAACGTTACTCAAAATTGATTATTTTGAAAGTGAATATCCAAGATTTAATCGACACGAGTCTTGGATTCCCTTTAATCACAATATTAAACTGAAAGATTAAGTCTTATAGTAAAACTTAACAAGTTGATTAATAGTGACACAAATTACATAGCCATTTATTTATTTTTAATTGTAAAGTATGTGAATAAATAAGCATACAATGGGCTCCCATGCATGAGGGATATTTCCATGTTCATTGTATAAAGTCTGTCTCCAATCCTCCACTATATGGAACTGACACATACATGGTTTTTAATTTTTCTCATAATTGATTTTTCGAATTTCTAAAATTGTTAGTACTACAATTTAATATGCAAGATGACCATTTTCCTTGAAATTGGCAAATTTGGGGCCACAAAATTTAATTCACTTAATGAGTTACTATTAATTACTCCGATTTACTCATATTTATATATTATTATATTCCACGCAATGTATTTCGGCATCAACAACTTTTCTACTATTTTTTTTTATTGAAAATTCGATAATGCAAATTTCGTAAAAAAAATTAAACCTTGAATATTTGCACGAGTGCACAACGACTAAATCTAAAGCCAACTCATGGTCAGCCATGGGAGGTTGAGACTTTTTCAATTTGACTGTAAGAATATAATTTATGGTGTAGTTGAAGTTGTTGAACTAAATACACTTTTTTTTTTTAATTTTAAAAAATCATGCATTTTCCTCCCACTTTAATTAGACTCACTAAAAAGCTCTAAACTTTGTGTAGTAGTAGTATTTTTTATATTAGAATACCAATAGGGCTCCATTCACCACGTGCCCCTCACGTTGCTCAAATATTAAAATACAAATTCAAGGTTTTACAAATAAAGTAGGAGTAACAAATTGAACTTGAATTTAATCTACGTGAGTAGTATATTTGTTTTATATAAGAGCAATAAGCTAAAAAGGCTGTGAAAAAAGATTAGGCCCAACAATTTTCACAAAGCTTAAATGGCATGAAATTCTTAAACGGCCTCTTTCTCTGGGATTATCTCAGTAATATTCACAGGCTTTTATATTTTAATGGCCCAATCTTGGAGCTTATCGTTGTAAGAAACAACAAAATGGCCCAAATTTGTTAATAGTATTTTGGTAGGAGTTAATTATGGTTTGATAAAAGTTGTACAGGAAGACTTGTGTTGGATTTAATATGTACGTGTTTTGTGAAGTACTAAGTCTAAATATGAAAAATATTTAATCAATTACACACTATTAATAACATAGATTTCTTAATTCACTTATACTATTTCCACTATATATTTTCCTCTCTTTTTTTTTCACTCTTGCTCATATTAAAATTCTTGTCATTTAAAAATTTATCTGCTTTTTATCATTACGGAAGAGTAAAATTTAGAACTCCATAGTAAATATTTTCAAACAAAAAGTTGATGTGTCCGACACATTTGATAATATTATTCAAACTTTATCAAGTCAGTAGTTCCCCACACGGAAAATATTTCTGAGAATATATATTTCTAATAAAATAAAATATACTCCCTTCATCTTATAATAGGAGTCACTCTCATTATGAGCACGGATTTTAAAAATTTATCACTTCATAATAACAATATAAATAAATTCATATTCCACACAAATTTTAATAAATCGAAATTTGTTATTAGTAAAAACTAGCAACCCGGTCAAAGTCAGTGATAATATTTGTTAATTTCAAAATCAATTGTAAAAACTTATTTTTAAATATTAGGTGAAAAAAAAAATTCTAATTTTGAATTTTATATATGGAAATTATTTAAACCCTAGATTCTATATATGGAAATTGGAAAACTTTCCTTCTCTAATAATATAAAGACCAAAATCGAAATCTAAAGAATCCTAATAACACTCCAATTTATATATGGAAAACTTAATTTTGAATTTCACATAGCACCAATTTCCTTTGTTTTTAGTCTCGGCGATGGAAGAAACTAGAAAGTAATGAAGCCGAAGATGATTTCGTGATCGGACAGCCGGTGGAAGAAACGGTTGGTTACGACTATACAACAACTTTACGTTGATGTGGGGTCGACCAACGCCGCCGCCGCTGCCGTCCCAAGGTGAAGACGGAGGCGGAGACGAGGTGGAAGAAGCGGTTGATTACGATAACTCCTTTACGTTGATGCAGTTCGAATACGAGCTGCTCTCTCAATTCGATACGCGTTACTACAGCAAGGACGACGACGTTGTTGACGATGGAGAAGACGACTGCTGCGTATGTCTCCAGCGTCTGCACCATGGACTCGTTGCGACTCTGCATTGTCGCCACGAGTTTCACGAGGACTGCATAGGGAGGTGGCTTGTCCGTGGCCATGATTCGTGCCCCCTATGCCGCCACGAGTTTTACGGCCATCTGTCTTTTGTTCTCTAGATATGCATTTAAGCCGTTGTTGCCTTATATATCACTATTTGTTAATTGATTATTGAGAGATGTGGTGTGGCTACTTATTTGAGTGAAAAACAATACAGATTATACATAGAACAAATTGTCTGAAAAATCAGTATTTAGTCAGATTTTAGTTGTGTAGAAAAATCATAAAACAAACGACGTCGTTTAACTCATCATCGTTGATGATGATTTCTTAATGAATAAACAACATTGTTTGACTTGCTGGTAATGAAGCTTATGCATGATTTTCATCGCGCGATGATTGAGATGAATCCAAACTATGTCTAAGTTTGGAAATTGTGAGATGAACCTGAATTTCCGCAATTTACTCTTTATTTATTTGCATTAGAAGTTTCTATTCTTGATCATAGAAGTTTCTTTAGATTGTATCCATAAAGTTACGGGTGTTAGAGGACGCAAGATACTTTTGATTTCACTTTTCTCAAATCAAGTTTTAGGAGCATAACTAGAGAATAAAACACAACAAAAATAAAGAATAGTGGATTCAAAAAATTAGTGAAATATAAAGTTCATTTTTTTATATTTATTTTATAATAAAATATCTGTGAAGTGAATTAGTGGAATGTGAAACCTATGGTAAAAAATAAAATGTGACATATAGATTGAGTAATAAATAAAGATACATATACTAATAAACAAATATTTAAAGAATATTACTCACCATAAAATGCAATGCATATAATGACAACAATTTTGAATAATTGTTTGTGCTTATCTATAACCTTATCACGAAAAGAGAGAAATTTATATTATCGTCGAAATTTCAAAGCACACACGGCTTCTAGTGTCCCTCTAATAATATCACCACCTATGTACATCAATTTGTCGAGTGACTTTTTTTCTTAAAACTAATTATTTCCTGATTATGATAAATAATAAATAATTATAACTATCATACCTCTATAAAAAAAAACAGAATTTTATAGGTGAAATTATACAATCTCTCTTTTTCTCTCTATCTATCTCTAAATTATACATGGAGCAAAGTGATGAAATCCCGATACAGTCCAGCAATCTTTCGAGAAAAATCGTAGCGATTTCTGCTGGAGAAGCACACACTCTCGCTCTAACTGGTCAGCTCTATCTCTCTCTCTCTCTCTCTCGTTCTCACGCAGTTGAGTGGGTAAAGTGTGAATTTTGGATATAATGTTGTGTAGGAGATGGAAAGGTGTATTCTTGGGGGAGAGGGACATTCGGCCGGCTCGGCACCGGTTCGGAGGAGGACCGGAACCTCCCGGTTCTGGTTAAATTCTTCGGTTCCGGTGATGAGAGGGAAGAGAAGCTCAAGATTGTTGCAATTGCTGCTGGGGCATATCACAGTCTTGCTCTTGCTGGTGCAATTTCTTTTCTTTTTTACTTCAATCTTAGTGTTTGGTTGATGTTTTGGGTGTTATTGATATTTGGGACTCTTTTGATTTGGTAAAGATTAGATTTTTGAGAGTTGGTTTTAGGTGTCAAGAATTAGTGGTGGCAATGGCATTACCATTTAGTGGAACGAGTAACAATGAAGTTGCAGCTATGAAATTTGATTGATTTGTTTAATGATTCTTTTTGTTGCCAATAGTTTTCTAACCTTGAATGAAATTTAGTACTACCTTGTTTGATTGCAGTAGTTTTGTTGAATTTGGAATTGTTGGTGGTTTGTATTGTGATTAGTAGTAGAATATAGTGGTGTGTAAATGTTTGCTTTTGCCTTTCCACTGACTTGTTGCTATGGCAGATGATGGATCAGTGTGGGGATGGGGTTATGGCTCGTGTATCCTTTATTACAAGTTCTTAATATGTGCTGATACTTGTCTATATGTCGTCTTGAATATTTTCATTTCATTCCCAAAGTGTGCTCCTTGACATCGATACGGATGGCCAAATTGGTGCTTCTGGAGAAAACTCTATGGTGCCTCGCTTATTAGACGGTTTCTTTGGACTGGGGTCCCCGGGTTCTTCAGCACAGGATTATGAAACGAAGAGAGGGAAGCCGCTTAAGGTGTGATCTAGGTTTGGTTTTCAATTATCACCGAGCGTTTCTCTGAAGTAATTGTTGAGCTTTTCACTTAACCTTGCAGATTTCGTCTGTCAAAGCTGGGGGAATGATGTCACTGGCGATAGACGATATTGGGTCGCTTTGGATGTGGGGGAACTGTCCCCATCCGCCACAGACCGGATCATCGGAAGGAGACCTTGAACATGAAAGTATCTCGGCGCCAGCTCCGGTCTGGGATTTCCATGGACACACTGTTGTTAAGGTTGCGTGTGGTGACGAGCACGTTGTTGCACTAGTCAGTGCTGGAGAGGCATATGAAGGCGGCGACCTGTTGTGCTACTCATGGGGAAGTAACAGCAACGGCCAATTAGGATTGGGCGATACGGAAAGCAGGTGGCAACCGGCAATGGTGGAAACGTTCAACTTAGAGTCCCCGTGGGAGGTCTACGATATAGCATGTGGTAAGTCGCATACGGCTCTACTGGCTCAGAGGAAGAGACCGAGTGACACTTTAGAGAGTGTTTGCTGGACGTTCGGCTTGGGGGACAACGGGCAGCTTGGTCACGGAACAACCCAAAATCTAACGTCCCCTCAACTCGTAAAGGGATTGCCGGAGACTGTGTTCCTGGTATCGGTAGATTGTGGCTTGTTCCACACGAGTGTCGTCTCGTCTGCTGGAGAAGTGTGGTCTTGGGGAATGGAGAGGGGCCTAGGTTTATGTCCCGATGCTAGGTATTTTGGGGCGGACGCGGGAGATGCTCTTTCTCCGTTATTGATTCCTTGCAATGGGGTATACGACCCCCGGTTCCCGGAGCCCTTGCAGGTTGCGTGCGGTGCGGCCCACACGGTTCTTGTTGCGGACTCCGGGTATAAGCTCTGGTCGTGGGGTAGGGGACGGAGTGGTGTCCTTGGAAATGGTAGGACGGACGATTGCTACGTCCCCACCTTAGCACTATGGCCTCTTCTCTCCGAGGATTTCAAAGAAGAGAAAGCAAACAATGTGGAGCAAACCGAGCCTGTCGGAGAAAAAACTCCCGAGGGAAGTGTGGAAGCAGATAAAAAACTGTCCGCGGCAATGGCTGAGATGCAGCTTCTCCAATCAAAACTTTCGGTAGTGGAAAGATACGCAAGCATGCTTCATGGCTCGATTTTTGGGAGGCCTCTCCAAGACCACGAGATAGCCTCTCTCCAGGAGAACACTAAATTTGATATTGCAAAAGAGTGGGAGGCTATGCTGGAATCATCGGATCAGAGGAAACTCGCACACCTAGAAATGTTCTACCGTAACATGCTTGCCGGTGTGAAAGATAAGCTGATGAAGAAAAGGATACAAGAGATCGTGAAGGAGTGCCTTAAATCACAGCCTACCACCCGAACTGAATGAATGCAGTCGTGATTTGCAAATAGCGGGTACAGATGCGAACGACTCAGGTTATTACGTTCCAAGTATCTTTGTGTACAATGTGTAGCATTTAATACCTTCTGAATCAAGTTTGTTCTCACATGCATGCTTGATTAGATCTCACGTTATCGGCTTTGTATTCGTGTCGAAAAAGCTATAGTCCAACAGAATGTGATTGTACTAGTTTGTAGTCCCCGTAATTCGTGGTTTGTTGTCCAGCATTTCTTGCATTAAATTGAATAAGAATGCTTTTCCTTTACTTTACATAAACGTATTTGTCCATTTCCGATATTGTTTGCTTTCGATGCTTTTTTTATGTCTCGGTTTTTTTTATGTGCAAGTAATGTAGATTTCCGATTTGATCACTGAAACTAGGAGACGAGTAAGCAGAGCTCCGATAGGGAAAGAAACGGACGTTAAATCCAATATAGAATTTGTTACATTAACAAGATAACTTCTTGTAGCACAGGAACACGGTTAAGCTGGAATCGATCAAAGGAGATTGGATTCAAGGTACATACGTTTTTTCTATTTAGATTCACAAATTACACAAATGGGATAAACATGATTTCATGTTATTATTCATGTGAATAATTGGATAAAAAGCTTATTTTTTGTGGATGCGATACTATGTTATTATATTTTTATGGCACGATAACATTTAGCGGCCTCAAATAGTGTCGATGAAACCGACTTATCTCTTGCACACCACTCCACGGCCGTCAAGGCCACTTGCACAGTTTAAGCTTGCATGCTGAAAATTGTTCGAAGAACTCATCAGCTGCGTCCCCTTGAACCTAGCGACGTCGCAGTCAGTGGAGAAGAGGCTCGAAGATGCGAATTCTCTCTGTCCTCCCAAAACCGGCATGCTGACTCCCATCTTCACCCTGCTGACGTAGTTGCTTGCGTATGTCTGTCCCAGGACTCCCTTCACTTCACCGCTCAACGAGTAAAACTTGAACCCGAGATCAAGGTGGGCGAAGCAGTCCTCGTCCGTGATCCCGTAGTTGTGAATCATGGAATCCTTCTTGGTGATGGGAACAACTGCTGCTTTGATCTGGAAGTTGCCTTCCACCTCGATCACCACTGCGTTCGTGTCGAGGGACCTGGTGATGCTTATCCCGGGTGCGGATTCTGGTTGCCATCTTGCGCCCTCGCCCATAGCGAGGAAGACGGGTGATGCATCGAAGGAGAGTTCCAAGCGGTCGACAGCGTCGTCCCAGGTAGCCGTCTTCTTGGCGCCAATCGAGATCTGATGGTCGTCGAAGAGGATCCCAAGCGACTGGACCCAGGTGAAGTCCCTTCCCATGTTCTCGTTTCTCCTACCGATGAAATGAGCATTTATGTGCAGGTTGGTGTCGGAGACGATGCAGAAATCTTGGTCCTTTTTGCCGTGGAAGTAGAACGTGATCCCGTCAGCGCCAACGAATCTCGGGTCTTGGCAAACTGTTCCCGGCCTATCGCAGCCTGTTTAAGTTGCAAAAAAAATGTTAAACACCAACATGAATGCGTTTGTGAGAGAGATGGGAGAGAGCTTACTGCAAACCGGGCTGCAAGAGACACAATCAACCTCACAAGTTCCGGGGCAATCTTCTGGACACGGGTGCTCCTGGAGGTAGCAGTTCGGGTAATTCCTGTTTCTGCAACGAGCTCTCTTAACTCCGGCAACAACTGGAGGCGGGCTGGGAGGCGAAGGAGTTGGGCTAGGAGGAGTCCCCTCCGGTGGCGGAGGAGTTGGGCTAGGAGGAGTCGCCTCTGGTGGCGGAGGAGTTGGGCTAGGAGGAGTCGCCTCCGGTGGGGAAGGAGTTGGGCTAGGAGGAGTCGCCACCGGTGGTGATGAAGGAGGTGGGCTAGGAGGAGTCACCACCGGTGGTGGGGAAGGAGTTGGGCTAGGAGGAGTCGCCACCGGTGGTGATGAAGGAGGTGGGCTAGGAGGAGTCACCACCGGTGGTGATGAAGGAGGTGGGCTAGGAGGAGTCACGGGTGGCGGAGGTGGGCTGTAGCCTGGAGTCGGGGGAGTTGCGGGGCAAATGGCCTTGCACGAGACACAGTCAGCCACGCACGTGGAGGGACAATCGTCGGGGCAGAGGAGCTGCTTGTTGCAAGTCTTCTTGTAGTTCTTGTCCTTGCACTTGACTTTGCTCACTTTAGGGGGTGGAATAGGAGGCGAGGGCGGGCAGACGGGCTGGCACGACTTGCAGTCGACGAGGCAGTCGCGAGCACACGTAGTGGGGCAGTAGAGATCCTTGTTGAGACAAGAAGGGTAGTTCTTGTTTTTGCACTTGACCTTCTTGGGCTTGGGCCCGGCCGCGGACGCCCCCTGCGGAGTAGCGAGCAGGAGGAGGACGACGCCCGACAAGACGAGGCGGAGCATGGCTACTGGCGTGTGATCCCTCAATGTAGTAGTGTGTGTTGTTGGTGTGAGTTTGTGTTTGTGTGAGTGTGTGGTGTTGTTGGGGGCATGAGGTTCTTGTTTTATAGAGGTAGAGAAATGGTGGGATCATGTGGCCTTGAATCTAGGAGGCATTAGCTGTTTCAGATGTAATACTACGTGATCTTGTTTTGTAAATCAAGTTTTCTGCTTTGAGGAATTTGTGGGGAGTTTTGTTTTGGTTTACAAGTTTTTATTTTTACGTAATTATGGGAGATGTAAAGTTGTTTTTGTTTTATTATCTTCAATTTGTGACATTACATGGTTGAATGTTATGTTCTTTTTTCCTCTTTTTTTAATGAGACGATTACAATTTTTTGGGCTCATTTTTCCTGTTGTCTTTTTTTAGTGTAATTTTGTGTGTTGGGTGTATTTCTACCATTTTTATTGTAATGTAAAGAATACATCTGACATATTCTAGTGAAACTGATTAAGCCAAAAATATACTACTCCACAACATTATGGTTATAAATGGATATTAATAAGATATTTTATAGTTAATAATGTTAACATGTTTTCTAGGGATACTTTCTGCATATATAAAATGCACATCAAATATGTTATTTTGTGCCAAAACAATTTTAAACTTTGATCAACATCATTTTCAATAGTATTTTACTCATTTTTGTAGGAAAAAAAAACAAAAATGGAAATTGTCGATAGTATTTTACTTCTAATAGTCGGTGGAGAGGGAGGTTAATCAATAAGGAAAGCTGGAAAGGCCAATACACTTGCCTGTAGGTTAAGTAAATATTTAATCTTTGGATAATTTTCTAAGTATTTTAAAGTAATGACTTTAATTCGTTACTAAGGAAAAAAGTCAACTAAAAAATGTCAACGGCTTAGGTTCAAGGAATTGTACTAGACTTGCAGATTGAAGGTAGTCAATTCGAAGCAAAGGCGTAAACAAAGCCAAGAATCTAAGCAACAATAAATGTGTTCGAAATATATGTGAAATATTGTGCATAACATCTAACACACAAAAAAAAAAAAAAAAAAAAAAAAAAATTCTACTCTTTAAAAACATGTTTGAGAAAATGTAGCCAAAAAAAATGTCACATTCTCATTCAATACTTTAGTTTTTCAAAACAAGATCACGGTGCTTTATTTATAGCTTGCAACAGATTTTTTGTTTTTAAATTATAACTTGATTTTTCTAGCTGAAGGTATAGTTTATAGCTTAAAAAAATATATATATATAAACTGCGAAAAAGTGAATGTAGAAAAATTCAGACTCGTAACTTCATCACAAAACACCAATTTCATATATAGACAAACACAAAAAGACAACCATTAAAGAACAAATGAATATAGGTTCAATTCAATCAATCAATATTGCAGTCAATCTACTGCCTAAATATATAATTTCAATAGATATGTAGATGAATAAATGCAATCTCACAGCAAACCTTGGAATATTCATCCTTCCAACATTTTTCTACGACTCCAAATCTGTACAAGAAAATGATGCAACCTTGGGTATTCGAGTTGCACCAGGGTGAAGGTTGCAGACGATGCTAACTCAGACACGAAGGCGTGCTTGCACCTTTGACCGAGCTGAACTCCAGCCCGGTAATGGCAGATTTGATGGTGCCTGTGACAGCTTACAGCTTCTTGGGCAGATTGTAGGTTTTCTTGAGAAACCTTGTTGCAGCTTCGTCGTTCCTGTAGCACAGAACTCGTAGCAAAGTGTTGGGTTCGGTCGGGCTCCATTGCCCCGACGTTGCAGGTAGAGGGAGCCGAGCTTTGGCAGAGGAGCCGTATGCTTCCAACGTCAGGCGTTTGAACCGATCAATGAGGGTCTCTGTGTCTGTTCGGAGAAGTGGGATGATGTTCCGCACCGTGGCTGAGAATTTATCGATTATATCATCAGGTAAACCATCCCCATCGGCCGAGAAAAGATCTGAGAGGGCCTTGAAATCATCCTCTATTACCGCTGAGTCTTGCTTGGAAAAGGCGCGTGATGGGCCTCCAGCGAGCAGCACCAACAAAAACCCATCGAAGGAAGCTCTCATTACGTCGGCTATGATGCGTGTACGGACTCTCTCGTTAACAGTGTCAGCCACGATGGTCAGATTCCGCTCGAGTTCGTGAAGGAAAGGCTCGATTCTTGATGATGAAACATCGCCAACATATAAAGAATCCCATAAAACATGGCTTAGATCGTGGAAGACGACTTTATAAGCCAGGCCCTCGGACAACTGTTGTACCGCATCGATGCAAGTAGGCGGGGTGAGCTCAAACTTTTTCCCCAGCCCGTTCGAGAAATCTTCTACATGGGCTGAATCCGAGTTCCTCAACAGGGTAATTATTCTTTTCTCAACAACTTCCAACTCTGATCTTATTTTATGCAACGAGTTTATACGTACGCATAGCTGTGGTACCCCAGTGGAGCTATCTCCGTTGACAGTAGCCACCTGAGGATTTCTCTTCTGCAAGGTGCCCGACTTCTCTTTCTTCTTCCAGTTGAATGATGATCCTACGGTGCATCTTGTTAAAGCTGGCATTGTAGGGATATACACGTTTCTTGATCCTGCAGATGGACAGTTAGTTATATTTCATTCATTGATTGCTAAAAATTACTATACTTTATGTATCAGGAGAGAGATTTTCATGTAGATCAAAGCAACGTTACCACAGCCTGATTTTGCTTTAGTTGCATAATATTGAAGACATTTATCGAGGCCAGCCACTAAGTCCGGAAGTATTGCAGGATGCATCGGTATTGGCAGCTCAAAGAACGCCTCTAATGTCTCATCGACTATCCGTAGAACCTCTACCGATGAAGGAGCAAATCCCTCTTGATTTGCTCGGGGATTCCAATCCTATCAAGTAGAAAAGTAATAGATTCAAATAGTGTTCATATTTGTATCGTACACCTCTAGCTCGATGCATAAACTGGATTTTGAGTTTATACCTCTTGTTGAAGATTTCTATCAACCCATTCCTTTAGCCTGTCTAATCTCGTCTTTATCCATGCTTTTACCAAATTGGCTATCACGCCTTCAGCTTCGTAAGGAGGCATCTCACGAATAATGGCCTTCCCACCATCATCACTATCCACCGAGTCTTCAACTGCAATTTGGACCAGATCTTTTTCCAACTTATCTGCAGCTCTCAAAATTTGTACTGCATCAGGTGTCAATTCTGTAATGCCCGAAATGAATTGCTTCAGCTCGTTCCCGTAGCAAACGTGTAGAGTGGCAACAGCAACCCCTGCAGCAAAGGGGTGCCATATCTTCAAGATAGGACTAAACGTGTCCTTCTCTTTGACTGCAAGCTCGCCAACATCCTTGGCCAGGATGGCAAGGACGGGAAGGGAATTCAGCTGGTTTCTTGATGCTCTCCTGCTAGAGTCAGCCTTTTCCATCATCTGTACATAAAATATAAAACATGTTATTGAAGTCACTATCGCGCATAACTAAAGAAACTGGGAAATGAGAACTGCAAAGAAGTATTGAAGTTCAGGTAACATCAGATAAAAGAGGTTATCAGTCTTTAGAGCATAATGCATGGTGATTTTGTAAAATGCAGTAATCATTAAGATAGTTTCATGAAAGTGATGATGGTTTGGATTGAATTTCATGCAAACTACACCTCAAATTACTAATCATATCTTCAACTTGCCTGAGCAAATGCAGTGCGAAGGGACGACCTAATGTAAGTGTCAATCCTGCTAAGAGCCACATCCACTTCATTTTTCCTTCTTCGGCGATACTCATTTGAGATGTCTTCAACCAATATTTTAGCAGCCACTACCCCAATGGACACAATGCTTTGCATAGAATCAATATTCCCACTGTCAAATGTTTCATGATAAGCCAAGAGTCTTTTCTCGGCCCAACCCAACATGGCTGTCAATGCAGAACTCAATATCTTAGCATAAGCTGGATCTTTAGTCATTTTAGCATCTTTGGAGACATCAGCAAGTTGATTGTCGGCAGCACATAATAGATCATTTTCGACTTGCCCGGTTGCAACATATCTATTGAACAAAACCCATGTAAAGCATAGATTGTGCAGCATTTGATTCAGCCCTAGGACTCCCCATGTTTTCTTTATGAGCTCCATGAGCTCATCAACTTCCTCTACAAAGGATGTCTCCTCATTAAGATCAAAACATGCTTCTAGAAGCATTTCATAAAGACGGAGATTCAGCGGGAAGCCATCTGCCCAGTGGCTAGATTCAAGTGGGGCACCATCAGACATTCTATTTGCCAGCGCCATTACTGTAGTACGCAGAACTTGCATGGACTCATTGTTTCTCCCAGTTTCTATCGGCCGATCCAAGGCTGCCTGAATTATCTGTCGCAGTCGTTGAGCAGCAGTATTACCCCTTTCCAGCGGCAAGTGAGGGTGCAGCAGAAGACCAGCCTCCAGCATTCTAAGGTTTCTCTTCTGCCATGCTTCGTATTCATCTTGATCAGTAAAATCAGAAGCTTTGAATTGCTGTAATAGCTCCAGTGGAAGAATCATCGACTCATTTCTTCTCCCAACCTACACAATAAGGGCAAATCTTCATTTAATTAATCCTCCACACAAACCAATCAAATTACATTTCTCAAAATATTGTAGAGAAAAAAAATTAAGAAAATTCAAATACGACTCCAGATATCAGCCTAACTTCTAGGTCACACTGACATCTAGACTTTGGCAGGTCCCATGCAACATTACATGTCATTTAATGCACAGTAAGACATCAGTAAAGGTTAGGTTGAAAGTCAGCATCGCAGAAGTGTAAAAGTTAAGATATGTGTCACTGTTAGAAAGCAATTAGAAATTATTTAATCAGTAGTTAGCAATAATTTGCAATAGTCCAACCAGTAGATACTAAAAAACAAATAAAACACCTTCTGCTGCTGCTGCTGTTGCATAATCAAATGCAAGCAATGAAGCTAATTCACCTTATTTACAAAAATAAGGTCTGTGATAAGCTTTGAAACAAAGTTGGATTTTTCCAGCTTAGAATCTCACTTTACAGCAAAAACCCAGGCTCTCAAAAAACAAAGACTTTGGACTAAACAAACCGAGATTTACACTGGAGAGAAGACAAAATCGAGTAAACATATACCAAAATAGGAAGAATAATAACAACAAATCAGCAAACATTAACTGAATATCCACTTTATTTCACCAAGCACATTAAGTAGATCACAGTAGCACACGAATCCAATTCTCCCATGCATTGATTAAACACACTGAAATCTCTATTTGACTCCTAAAAGGCAAAATTCTCAATGTTTGGATACTGCACACCCTAGATCAATACACAAAACTCATTGAAAAAACGACAAAATTACTAATAAGTAGTCCAAACGGTAAAATCAAATCTAGTTTCCCCCATTTTGGGAGTAAAAACGCGTTTTCCTAACCTGCCCAGCGGAAATCCTCAGCAAACCCCTACGAATCCTCGAATCAGCAGCCTCGGAGATCCTCATCTGAATCCTCATCAGCTCTCCGACCGTCACCGGCTTCTTCACCTTCCCTCCGGAGCCCGAATTCCCCGAATCGGAGCTCCGCTTCGAGCTGGTGGATCTCATCCCCAGCGCCTTCTTCATCTTCGACGCCGCCGCCGACGTGAGCGACCTCTGCAGATTAGCATTCGCGCCGCCGGGGCTGCTGTTGTTGGGGGAATTGGCGTGGCCGTTGCTAGGAGTGTAGGCGAGCGGCCTGGAGGAGGAGGCGCGGTTGGCGGAGACGAAGATCTCGTAGGCGGTGGCGCGGAGGTCGGCATCTGAGAGTGTGGGGGTCAGGTCGCCGAATGGGAAGGGGAGAGCGGCGGAATTGGCGGCGGCGGTGAAGCGGGAGGTGGCGGAGGAAGGAGAGGCGGTGGCGGCGGTGTTGGTGATGGAGGAGGAGGAGGAGAAGGAGTCTCTCTTGGAATGGCCGAAGGTTCGGTCTCTGAAGAGAGACGCCATTGTCGCTCTGTGTAGAGAGAGAGAGGAGAGAGAAGGTGAGTCACAAAAAGTAAACCAGAGAGAGAGAGAGAGTGTTTTGGAAGATAGATTTATTTCCCGTTTCAAATAAAACAGCCATTTCTTTTTCTGAAAATCAAAATAAGAAGCACTTTCTTTTTTAAAGGTTTAAAAAAAGCCTTAATTTCTTTTATTTTAACTATTTAATAGTTTAAATTTTATTTGAGTTTTGTACTGGTTTAATTAGGAAATTATTTAATTATATTTGTGGTCATGTCAAAAGTATGCTAATAGTTGTATTTTACCAAAATTAGACTTGAAATGAGTATTGATTACTATAACCATGAGCCTATATAATTTGCTATTATCGAATTATCGATACTTTCAGAGTTACGAATACTCTCGGAATCACTGATGTTGTCAGAATCATAATTGTAAAGGTATCATTTTTCACGTATGATTCCAGCTATAGTCTATGCTGGTGATTCGATGAAGAATGATTACTTTTATATAATTGGTTGTCGTCTTATGTCTACTTTTAGCGATAAACGATAAATGTTATTGTTTTAGTACAATTGTGACGGTCATTAAATAATTTATTAAAATTATGCTATGTACAAATTAAATTAAATTCTATAAACTCTAAATTTGATATAAATCATGCTATAAGTAAGTAATTATAGACTTATTTGCGTCGGTGTGAATCTAGTACAACTAGATTTTACGGTATGGTTTATCAAATGTAACAAAATCACTACAAAATGGAGAAATAGACACATTGGTGTCACATCCTTATCAACTTACATTGACAAACGCCACAACACAAACTTACTATATTAAAATATCATTAATATTATACTAATAAAATTTCAATTATTATTTCTCTTAAATACAGGGTTGGGCCTTGGAAAATTGGACATATGCTGCATGCCTAAGATCCCATATTTTAATTTGTATAATTATAGTTCCAATTAATATATTACTACTACTTTTTTCTATTTGTTACCCGTTTCACCTAGGGCTGGGGAAAAATACCGAAATACCGAAATACCGGCCTTATCGTACCGAAAAAATACCGAAAATACCGAATTTTCGGTATACCGTGACTTTTGGTACGGTATGATACTTTACCGAAATATTTTGGTAAGGTAACGGTATGAATTTTCAAATACCGCGGTATACCGTTGCATACCGAAATTCGGTATATACCGTAAATTAAGGTATATACCGTAAACTATGGTATATACCACAAAAATATAGACGCAATTATATATAAAATATATTTTGTATATTTTTAAATTATAAAATCATCGTAAAATATAAATATAATTATGAATAAATTATATTAAATTTATTTTGAAAATTATAAAATATAAATAATATTCTAAATACTCTAATTTTCTATTTTAATTGATGTTGATAGTCAGGTATACCGCAAAAGTAAGGTATACCGAACTTCGGTATGGTATACTGAAAATGAGGTACGGTATCGGTATGGAAATTCGTCATACCGAAAATAAGGTATACCGAAGTTCGGTATACCGAAAACTTTGATAAGGTAAAGGTATGACTTTTTCGCATACCGTATTTACGATAAGGTATACGGTATGGTGGTTTCGGTAAGGTATACCGTACCTACCCACCCCTAGTTTCACCATCAATGTTACATTTTTAAAGTTGTATCCACCTCTAATTTTGACTCAGTATCAAATAATATTCGTGGATTGTAATTAGATATGCTGTCAAATTAAATATACATCTCAATTATTAGCCAAAATAACTAATTGAATCAACAACAACAAAGTCGAGCACCCATGTGATAAGACACCATAATAAAACTGAAATTGTAATGATAATAAACTATAATACTCCCTCCGTCTCCCGTTATCTATTCCAATTTCTATTTTGTTCCATCCGTTGTTAATTATCTCATTTTACTTTTACCACTTTTGATAGTGTATTTTAAATTTTACTAACTCATTTTTACTCATATTTTATTATAAAATTATCATATAAATGTATGACGCAAATTCCACAAAATTTTTCAAATCACTTTTCATCATTACTACTTATACATTTCTTAATATCTGTGCCGAATCAAAGTAAGACACATATTAAAGGACAAATAGAGTAATATTATTGGTATGGATATTAATAGTTTTTTTATTTCCGCCAAAAAAATATTCATAGGAAAGATATATATGAAAAAACTAAATCCCCTCTAAAGTGGCGACGTTCATATTATGTTACTTATATTAATTATTATGCAGCCAATCAAGATCTAGTTTTGAAATGAATTTTTAAATGTAGACACATAGAATTCAGATTTGTGTGAAGTGAAAATATAAAAATCCAATACTTATAAATTTTAATTATAGTTTTTTAATAAAAATTCAACCTATTAAACCACTCGATTCTAATTTATTTGCAAAAAAGTGCATGATTAAAAATTTAGTTAACTGCGAGGCACTAAATAAATAAAGAATGAACTGATTTGAAATGATTTAATGTGTATATGTCTGTCATTTTATTTATTGGGGAGATACATATAATTCATCATATATTTGAAGTTTCTTATTCGAGCACATATTTTATATCATTAATTCGTGGAATGTATTTTTTTTTTCTTTTCCTCCTTATTTATTAAGTTTTGTTTTCTAGAGGAGGACGTAATTTGGAAGCTGGAAAACATGGGAAATTGGCTGGACTTTAGTTGGCTGATAATATATCAAGTGTGGGGCTCACACCCATTAATAAATCAATAATTGGTTTTGCAACATTTTTAATTTGGTTTGTGCTCGTATAATTTAGTAGTCAAACACATTATCGCATTGCACATCCAGTAATTAGAGGATCTCCAATCATTTACCCTAAACTCAAATCCATTTTATCGTAAATGTCACGTTAAATATGATTTTATTCCAACCATTTATACTAAGAGGATCTTCGGTGGCGCCCCTCCCATTAGGACCTCCACTAGCCCTTTCCACAAAAACTGTTTGCCACGTCAGCACTAGCCCTTCCCATTTTACTAGGACTTCCGTAATAAAATTAATAAATTCACAATTAAAATTAAAATTTACGGAATTAAAATTTCGACACGAGCCGTATTTATAGAGTTTTTTTTTTAAATTTTTTTTAAAAAAATTATTTTCGGTGGGACGTCCTACCCACGCCACAGTGGCGGACGGGCGTGGGCGCCCTTCCCTCTCCCTACGGCGGACGTCCGGTCGCCCGTCGACGACGGGCGAACGGGAAGGGCGACGGTGGAGACACCCTAAACTCAAACTTAAAAGAATATTCTCTATATTATGCTATTTTTACTCACAAAATTTGAAATTTTTTTGGGTTTGAGTTTAGTGTAAACCTAAAGATAGGTATTTTTTTTCTCAAAAACAAAAAATGAGATTGGTTTTGGAGTACTATTGGAATTAATTACCTATCTTATTTTAAGTTTTAGTGTACCTTTGAAGATGGTCTTACAAGATGGTCTTACAATTAACTGAACACATCACATAATAAAATATTTAAATCATTAATTTAATTTCATACTCACTTATATCATATTTAAATTTTCACCAAATAAATGCTCGAAATGGGATAAATTTTACACTACTTTTATTCCAGAATATCCTATTTATATCCGTACTATATTTTTATTTTGTAGCGGAATATTCATGAATATCATTTCTTTTGGAATATACTCCCCCCGTCCATGAAAATTCATCCCGGTTTGACGGAAAGTGAGTTGAAAAAGTGAGTAGATTGTGAGTCTTACTTATATATATTAGTTTTTTAATAAAATGTGAATATGAATGAATTAGTGGAATATGAGGTCCACTACCAAAAATGATAAAAGTGAAATGAGATAAATTTTAGGAAACGGACGGAAATGAAATAATGAGACAAATTTTGGTGGACGGAGGAAGTAGTAATCCAACACCTAACTTGATTAAATACGCCTAATTAAGTGTACAACTAGAAAAATGAAAAAAAGGAAAAAGCAAAAAAGAAAAAGCAAAATGGTTTTACGAATAAAAATTGAATTGGCCAGGATAAGAAATTTTTCATAATGATAAGAAATTTTGGCTTTTGATTCCACCCGAATATAGAAAAAAAATGTCGTCTTCAGCTGCAATCAGAGGTTTTGGTTCATTACTCACCAGATTTTCCAGTGGGGTTTCTGTTAAACCCCTGAGCTCTCTCAGTCCCCACAGTTAAAACCCTTCCGCTTTCTAGATATCGATTTTGCAGCGTATGTCGGATTTGGATTAACGAATTCAATTTATTATGGCACAGGAAATGGTTATTCGATAAGAAATTTATCGTCAATTTCTAGGTGCTCGTGTTCTGGAGATTGGGCTTCGTTTTTAGGGCTTAATCATGGAAGCTGTGAGAGGAAGATCTCAACTCGCGCGCCGCTGTGTATGGGCAGACGATCGAGTAAAATTGCCGGCAGAAAGGTGTTTAATTTAGCCCTGTGATTGTGTGTGGCAATGTGATTTTTGTGATTTATCAATAGGGATTGAAACACATTGATTTCACAGAGATCGTGTTAACAGATTTTTAGGTTAGTCTTGCGCAATTTAGTAATGATTTGCTATCCTTCAATTAATCTGGAAAAATAAAAGTTACATGTGTATTTTAGGGGAAACGCTAGATTTTACTCTTTATGAATGGAATTCACATTAACATGTAGAAATAAGTCATATTCATAATTGTGTGATGAGATAAGAATCGATTTTAGATTGGAATTGGCTGCTCATCATTGCTCGAATGCTGAAATGTGAACCAGAAAACATGTTTCAGAAAGGAAGCTGCTGATTCTTAGGCTTACTAGAGTTTTGATTGCTATGCCTGTAGCAATGCATGATGTTTGTGAGATCATAGTTATCAAGTAGGCAATGCCGTTAAATTTGCTAGTTGGACTGTCAGTTTAAGCTTAGCCCAGAGGCCGATAAACTATGTAACTATGTGGAGTTAGATTTGATTCTGTATCATATCATATCTGAAAAATTAATGACAACTTGGTTCTATGATTTTTTTTCTATTTCTTCAATGCAGACTCAAAATGATCTTAAGAAGGGGAAGCTGTATGCTAGATTTGGGAAGGAAGTTGTATCTGCGTAAGTTAGTTGCTACAGTTATCGGACGAAATGATATGGCACTTTTCATAACATTTCAGCTATACTCAAAGTGAACTATGAAGAGCACTCATACCTTAAAAATCAACGTGAAGCTACATTATTCAAATTTCATGCACAGTGTTTGCCAATTTATTTTCATTCATGTTTGTTGTTGATCATGACTGTTTTCACTGTCTCGTAACTCCCATTCTAACCCATGTACAAGAGCCAAGCCATCACAGCCTCATACTTTTGCATAATAGGCATTCGTCTCCTCTATACCTCTTTGCACTTTTTCAAACAACTTCCAAGATTCTTGCTTTTCAGTATTTTAATTTAGACAATGGATTTTCTTTTGTGAAATTGCAGGGTTAAGAAAGGTGGTGCTAGTCCAGTATCTAATACAGCTTTGGCTGCTCTGTTTGAGAAAGCAAAGGAGCTTGATATACCGAGGGATATATTAGATCGCAACATTAAGAGAGCTTCAGAGAAGGGCCAGGAATCCTACATTGAGAAATTCTATGAGGTGGTCTTGTGTACTACTTGCAGTAGCTGTTTTTCACTCTAGGCATGTCGTAATCATCTCTTACTCACTTTTTTGGAAGATTTGTAATCATAACAAATGAACAAATTATATTCACAGGTCTATGGCTATGGTGGGGTAGGAATGATTGTTCAAGTGCTAACAGATAAAGTAACTAGATCTGTGGCGGCCATTAGGGAGGTCGCGAAGGACTGTGGTGGAAAGATGGCAGATTCTGGATCGATTATGTTCAAGTTTAGACGAGCTAGAGTTGCGACTGTAAAGGCTTCTGATGTTGAGAAAGACGAGCTTCTTATAATAGCCTTAGATGCTGGTGCGGAGGACATAATTGAGCCCTGGATGGATGTAGATAATTCGGAAGAAGATTCTGAAAGGTTTTAGAAACTTTTCTTTGCATACAATTTATGATCATCAATCTTTACATATTTGCTGTATGTGCCATCATTCCTCCCAGTATTGTTTACACATCACTAGGTATGTATAGTTGTTTCCTGATAACAACCAAATGCTCAATATCTTTTTGAACTACACTATTTTGTAGTCATATTTTATCTTTTACTGGTAGCAACGCTTTAGATTCACCCAAGAAACAAGAACTCTCTGTCTTTCTCTCTCTCGTGCATAACATTTGAATCATACTAATTTTCAATGCATATACTGCAAGATTTATTTTAATCCATCTCGTTTTCTTTGTCATAGACACTATAAAATTGTAAGTTCGATGGAGAATTACGCTGCTATATTGGCAAAACTACGCGAGGAAGGAATTGCATTCGAAACTGATGGTGGGTTCGAGCTTATTCCCATAACGCCAGTTGAGGTATGCCAATAAACGATTCCAAATCTGTAATGTATAAAACCCTCATTCAACATCTGATATTATATGACATCTCTGCTGCTCTAGACCTGAAGACTTCTTTCTCGTAGTTTCAAGTGTCTGATCCCAGTGTAGGATTACAGTACTTATCGTTCTTGGTTGCAGGTTGATGACGAGGCTATGGAGTTAAACAAGGAGCTGGCGTCCAAACTGCTTGAGCTGGATGATGTCGATGCAGTATATACAGATCAGAAATGATTTTGACCTTCTACGTATCTTTGAGCTGGTCCTTTTCTTCTCCTTCAGCTGCTCAGCATTCAAACTGAGATTTTGGGGCTGTGAGTTTTACGGGCTCGTCGTGTTTGCTCTCCAATGTGCAAATTCCGGCGGTTGCCAGATGAGTTTGCTATATCTGCCAGAATATTCAGTGAAGGCTCATTATTTCATAGTGATATATTTACTGATTTGAGAAAGAAAAATAAAATAAACAAATAATGGCATTACATTTTTGTTGCATCTTTATTTTTAGCATTACTCAAAAATTTTGTTGTACGATAGTAGCTAATTTTTTTTACTAATTTATCTCTTTTTCTTTGAATATCTAATTACTAATTGGGCCTTTTGTGTTGAGAGTTGAAATGGGCCCATTTTTATGTTGAGAGTTGGAAAATATAAAATGGCATGAAAAATACTAGTACTACTTTAGGAAAGTATTAAAATACCATAGCTACATAATTCTTTTATTTGAGAACTAAATATAATTAACAATTCACCGTTTTATTTTGTCACCCTATAATTTATTTCTTCTTTAACATTTATTCAGAGCCCAAATAGTTTGGATTGTGAAATGTAGAACTTTTCAAACAACCCACTAGAAACAATTTTTTTTTCAGATGCTATTTTTAGCAATAAATTATACTCAAAATATTCCACAATTCCTAAATATTGAGAGCCTAGTTTATGATTTTATATTGAGGGTGTTACAAATCTGATAAGTATGTTGGGTCATTTATCACATTATAGTATTTCATTAGTATGTAATTAAAATAATTGAGAAAAAAGTGATGAATTACCAATTAAAGTCTATAATCAAGATTCAAGAGTACAAACCATGATGATTTAGTTTCATTAGGCATCAAATTTAAATCCAAGAACAAGTTGCCATAAGAGTATTGAAAAAAAAAAAAAGATCTACACATATCTCGTTGATATTTTATTATTCACTACGTGAATACCTCTCATACCACACAAATATAAATAAAATAGCAATATCAATGCGACAAGATATTAGAAAAATAATGGACATAGCTCCAAAGAAAGAAAAAGAAGACAAAACCAAACCCATTTCTCTCTCTCTAAAAACAACAACATTATAATGTGCAACTGATCACTTTGAATGGCTTTTCATTTGTCTGCATTCTCAAAAGTCATCATATCTTTGCTGTAGGTTCCATATATCAAAACCAATCTCAAATATAATGGACAAAATTTGAATGCAAATTCAACAAGAAATAAAATTGGAAAAAATGCATAGATCGACTGTAATGATTCTGATAGATTTTGAGTCAGACATCAAAAAGTTATGTGGTCCATTTTTTTTTGCCACATTAATTCTACAATGAGACCACTAAATATGTAAAAGTCGATCATAGTTGAATTTCAGTGGTGCATACGCACTATTTTTAGCGTAACACCTTTTTAGTTGAACTTTTACACATATTGATTCAAAATCGAATTTGTACATTAGTATACAACATCCAAAGTCATGGTGCCGACAAGGGCGGACGCAGAAAATTGTTTGTTACGAGCTATATATTCTATTTTAATATTTGAAATTTTGTGACAATAAATTTATCATGTTTATTATTGTGACGATAGAGGCTTTTTCACTAAGAATATCATAAAATATCAAAAGTTTAAGATTTATAAACAAATAAAAATTATTTCTGTAGCTTTGGAGGGGCTCAAACCCTCCTTGGGTGTAGGTCAGTCCACCGGTGACCGTCAGTGACAATGCCAAGATTTTGACGTTGGAGGCCCGGGCCACTGTCAATGGTCATAAAGACTATCACGAGGAGATTCGTAACTACAATAGTGTGCACTATTTTTTCAAAATATATAAATAAAAACTTTGATAGGTTTGTTTTGTTTTATTTTTATTTCTATAAATTATCATCATTTTTAGCATACAACTCTTGCTCAATGATTTTATTTTATCCTATAATGAACTCATACTCGTAAAAATCAAGACAAAACTGTCACATATATATCTCTCTCAACATGGGCTTCATTTTGCATGTCTCTCTCAAGTTGAAGTTTTTACCCTCTCATTTCCGACAACTTAGCCTTATAGCACTATAACCTAATGTTTTTTTTTCTTGCAGACTGACACCACTCATCTTCAGTTGCTATCATTCATGCTTGTAGACAGTGAATTACTATAAATTTTCACCAAATTTTTGTGTTTTTTACCCTCACACATTGATGTTGAAAATTAGGGTTTTTTTTCGTTCACTCATACGCGTTGTCTGAAGACGCGTATTGATGATAGTGAAACGCGAGATGTAACACGATCTGCGTAGGGTTGATGTGTTGGGAAAAATATATTTTAATTTTTGAGAATTTGAATAGTGTGGAGAGATTGGACATTTGGGAAAACACACAATGAAAAACAGTGAGAACATTTAATACTTTCATATTTTATGTTATAAGGGTGAAGAAGGGATAATAGTGGTAACTCAAGTTACCTATCTTTAGTAAATATAACTGAACATGATGGGGATTTTTAATAATTGTGTCGTTCATATAGTTGAATTCTATTTATTCAATGAGAAAAGATAAATGTACATAAATTGTACATCTATATAATAGTAATCCTTAAATTTTTAAATTTAATTGAATTTACTTAAAAACTAATTATGTTATTTATTGTAGTATAGAATATGTAGCAATAAGAAAGAAGTGATATAGAAATTTTATGTCAAATTTTAACATGATTTCGAACTTGATTTGAATTAATTATACAATATTTAGTAAAAAAAAGTAAGTTTTTTTTTACATATACGAATATTTAAGTTTAAATTTTAAAATATTTTCGAAGTGTTGCAAAATGGTTAGTATGAAATTTATTTTAAATCCATTAATGTTTATAAATCGATTTTCAATGTAAAATATTAAAAAAAATTCGATTATGTACGTACAATTATGTACGATCATCACTGCTATCAATTTGCGATTTTGCAACAGATTATTTAATTATCGTTCTAACAATTTACACTCGACCTATATTTGTACTATATATAGGAGGTGCGTTATATTGCTAACTCTGCTAACTCATCAATGCAGTGTATTAAAAATGTCAACACAGTAATATTAAAATGTCAATACATAATATCAACCCATTATATTGAAGTTTAACAAAATTATGTGTTGACATTTTTAATATATTGCGTTGATGAGTTAGCAAGTTAGCAACTTAAGAAAGTTAGCAATTGATCACACCCCATATATATATATATATATAGTATGTTTGAAATCTTTAGATCACAAATCAAATTACTGCTATTAGTCTTGGTTATTACTCATATTTGAAATGTGATTATTGTCTCAAATATGTAACCTAGCCTTCTTTTTACTACACATTTCACTATTTGATTAATTAATTTGCATTGCGTTTAGATTTTTATTTGAAGATCGTGGTTGTGTAGATGAATGAATGTAAACAATACTCTGAAATTAAATTAACCCATTTCATAACTATTACTATTACCACTTTTTAAAAATTGATTTTTACCGTTGTTGGACTTGTCGATTTTTTGTTTGAGGAAAGGCACGTGCGTGGAAACTGTAGATCACGTGCGAGTGTCGTTGAATAAATCATTAAATAAAGCCGCAATCGGGAATGCGTTAAAATGACTGGGCGTTGCGTGAAAATCATGCGACAGAGATGCCGTACATTAGAAACGTGGCAGCATCACAATCCTCTAAAACCGTGCTACCGTTCGTTATTTTAGCACACTCCAATATCGTTCCTGTGCCGACATTATTTATAATTTATAAACTAGTCCATAGTTTTCATTTTCTTCTTTTTTGACTTGATGTTTTATAGTTCTACTATAAAATAAATGAAACAAATTAACTTACAATGATCAAATCACTATTTATTGTATGTTTCTACTATTTATAAGCAGTGTTTATTAGTGATAAAGACAACATTAATTCAGATTTTATTAATCGAATTTTTTTTATTCCGCCGGTAACACTGAATCAAAAATGAAGAGGGATCGTCGATACATAAACATAGACAATGAGCAGCTTATAGGGAGTGGATGCCGACGCATAGACACAAACAAAAAGCGGTTTGACTTTCAGGGAGTGAACGTCAATGCATAGGCACAAATAAAGAGCGACACATATTTCTGAACGAAGAAAAACATGACTGGATAAAACACATGAATGAAAATTTTAATATTGTTTCAGATGCCATCAAATGACCCATGTTAGTGGATATAATCAAAACACCTCATATGTTATTACCCTATAATATTAAAATTTACCATTGACGAAAAGATTAGAACTGATCAATTGTCAAAAAAAACTATTTTTGCAGTTCACTCTATTTTTTTCATATAATATAACACATCAAGCATAAGTCATGTAGATCATGCTCATGTATATATGAACACAAATTACACATATACGAGTCAATATACTATGCCTCCTCTTTTTAGTTAATTAAAGTATCGAGGTCGGCAATAATATGACAGTAATATACTATATAGTACTTTTATTTCTGTACTTTTGTAGTTTGTGGTTTTATATTGATCTGCATTTTATTGGGAAATTATTCAACTTGTTTGACAATTTTGCACCCTATAAAGATGTCAAAATCGCATTACTACTTAATTGCTTCGACCTTTATGGCTTTATGTATAAATTTGATACAATAAGTTGTAAAGGTTCTTTGTAATGATTCGTTGCAGACGTAGTGGAAAATATCGACATCAATTTCAAATGAAAGAGAGACCAAAAAAGTAGTAAGAAACTTAAGAAAAATGAAATCAATCAAAGCAATCTCTAAGTCTCTAATTGAAACAAAATAATAAAATCAAACAAAACTTGGCTTATTGCTATCCACAAATTAGAAAATAATTAAAAATTGGTAGTAGAAAGAATAATACTACTAGTATATAATAAAATTAAATTGATATTTGTGCAAATGGTGATTAAAAGAAAATTAAAATGTCCAACTTGTAATAATACGACATAAAACATTAATTATCATAACCAACCTGTATACATACATTTAATCGAATGTCGAGTTTGAGATGTATCACATTTTACGGTCAACAATCTCATATATATATATAAACTGATTCTAAAGTCTGAACATATATAAGTTGATCATACGTAACAATATAGATTTGTGTTAAAATGACAACACCTCTTAAAGTGATACGGTGACACTACATATACAACAATATTATAAACGCTACACAACAATCTATAGACTGTTGTATAACCTGTTGGATATTGCTGACCGAGAAAAATTGCTGTATAAAGTGTACCATATTGCTGGCCGTGTTTTTTAGGTTTTTTTGCCACATGGCAGCTTATTATTCGTCCACATGTACAAATGATTGGCTAAGAATTAATGATGGTGATATGATGTTATTTTAAGAGGCGGTGACACCCTAACACTTCCCTAACAATATATCCACAAAATGGCATAATTAAGCATCCTAACGTTTCACTTTGAACAAAAAATCTCATTAGTTACAACGGAATTATAAATATAATTAGGGGCGTTTGCATGAATGTAATTAAATTTTCTATTCAAATAATCTGAAATTAACATAATCCAATTGATCAATTATAAAACTTAAAATTCAAATCAATCCTTTTAATTAAAATATCGAGACAAACTCAAAAAAAGAAAGGCCAATATGGGTGAAGTGAAACTGACTCGAATCAAAATAAAGATATACGAACAATATTTTTTAAAAATATTAAGCACTAGCCAAAATGTTTATGATTGGATAATAGACATTTATATCGCGAATCTGGTTGTCTCCATAACGTTTTATATCACGAAATATTCATAGTTCACCTTATTTTATAGATCACCAAAAGATGTCATTTTATACAAAAATGAGACAATTAAGAGAAAAATTAAAATTTTATAGTTTAATATTTAATCTTAAATGTTTTATCACTTTATGACACTAATCACAAATTTTTCAAATTTCATATACTTCATATAACTATTATCTGGTTGCTAATATACAAAACATATGTGTGACACACCAGCATACCTTTAATTACTAGATTAATAGTCACTTGGGACTCTCTAACAATAGATTAGGGTTTTCCCCTACAAAATTCCCCTGTTTCCCAATTCAGATAATGCTAATTGCTAGAAAACCCTAACTAGCTAGTGGAGGAATTATTATTTATGTAATAAACCCTACTTAGATTAATTTATAGGCCTACCAGCAATTAATAATTCTATTATTAGTATGGTGGTATTAAAGCGAATCTTAACTGAATCAAATTGGGTCACACATAATCATTTCTTAATTCCACTGTACACGTAGGATTTTTGTACTTATTCCCTAATTACTCATGCAAATACACGATATTATTGGGATTAGTTATTAATGTTATTCTTTTGTTAGTTTAAATATAATTTTCATAGTTTGGAGTTTAATAATAGTTTTTACTACCCGGATTGGTCCCATTTGTACTATACCATTCTTGTTCCCGACAATATATTTGATAATAATAAAAATAAAACATTTCAGTTACGACGTCGGTTCGCATTTGCAATTATTTAACAACCTGTATTTTTTAAACACATAGTTTATATATTATAAACGTAGTCAATTCTACCAAAATATGTCTTGTTCAAATCTTATTGGCTTCTACCTAATAGTTTAGGGTTTTGTAGAAATAATATCTTCAATTTTGTATACTTCTTGCCACGCTCAAATAATGTCAAATACATGTATAAATACGTCACGTTTTGTGAAGGCGGTATAGCTAATTAATTTTTTAATAAAACCATTTAATCATTGAAGAACTTTGTAGATGGTATACGTATAATCACTTAAATATTATATTTTTATTTTATTTTGAATAAGTTTTAATGTCGACGTGTGAGAGAGGGTGGCCTCTATTTTTTGGGGAAACATTGCAACTAACTTTTCAGATTAAATTTGCTGAAATAATATTTTGGTCAACTAATAAAATAGAAGAAATTTCGGCTACTCACTCATTAATTTACGAAAGTAAACAGAGAATATTTTTTAAAAAACATTTATAAAATTATTTGGTCAACCTCATGAATTCAATGAAAATCTGATATAGTAATAATTTGTTTTCTTGGATTTCGGCTGGCGTCGAAAAATTAGTCTTTATATTCCGCATTAAATGAAATAAAATGGATGATTTGCAGACAAAAAGTGTGACATCCATTTTAGTCGGAAAATTTCAAACAAAATCCACTCTTTTTGTTGTTCCTCCTTTTTTTTATACTCAAATTAAAAATTAAACATAAAATAAATCATTAAAATATGTGCAGCAAGATTTGAATCTTGCTAAGAAACCCTAATTTTCAACTCATGTCCACGCTAGCGACAAAGTGACTGGGCCATCCTTTCATTTTCCCCTTTCCTTTTCTCATAAATAATTTCCGGTGACAATTTATAAAAATATTATACATTTTCCTTTTATTAATATCACATACATATGGGTGTAGTCAATAATTGTTTGCATCCCAAAGAAAAAAAGGATTACATATGAAACAAAAAAAATAATTAGTTGACATATTAAAATTCGTTATATGATTTGAAAATGATTACCGAAGTTATAAACAATTTAAATTAATGAATATGTAAAGTTATGAATACAATTTGAGAAAGCGAATAAGACACATAAATCATATACTTATGTGTGTATTATGGGGTGTCACATAATTTATTCAACCACAATATATATAATTTAATGGCTCAAACGTCATCGAAATTTCTCCTTTCTTCTTCGTCATTATTAAACCCTTTGTCGTTTATATTACAATAAAAGAATCTAATCATCAAATCATGCATATATATAGGAGTAAGAATATTATAATTATTAGAGAAATATTATAAAAACATATGGAAAAATAGGTATTTATGGCCCCTAGGTAGGGTGGTGGAGTTCAATAATTTGTGTTGAATTAAAACTGACTTTGGAGGTCTCAAATTGCAACCACAGAATGACCAACTCGTACTATTATTAATCCTAACATCGTCCCATCATTTTCATTTCATTGTTTCTTCTCATACAAAAAAATATGTAAGTCCTTACACAATTCATATAGCATTTAAGGATGCTGGCCCCTCTAAGTTTATTTTTTATATTATAATTTATATATATACGGCACATCGTGGATGCACCACCTGGTTCGAATCCTACGAGAGGTGAAAATTCTATTTTCTTAATGTTGTTAATTTCACTGGAAGTGAAATGACATTAATATATAATCGGTGCAATATATAAAACAATTCAAAAGATTAATACAACAACAAAGAGTAACGAAATCAAAGAAACAACAAAGTACTAACAAAGTAAGCGTTCTGTCTAAAATCACACAGAAACCAGAAAAATAGAAGTAAATGAACAATACACGTAATATACTAATGTGTATATTTGGCTCATATCCGCATCATGAGGGCGTATAGGTGTATATGATGTAACATCATATCAAACACCAACCATATTTGAGAGTATGTCTTTGATATTGAGTTGTCCAATTTTAATTATTGTAGTGCTTCTTGAAAATGAAAATATATTGAGATGGAAAATAGAATTGATGGGCAGTTTTCGTCCACCTCTCTTCCCCTCATCACTATTTCTTCTGCACATTATCGACAATTCTGTTCACTGTTGTCGGAAACATAATACATGCTCGATTTTGGCAGCCAAAAAAACAAGGAAAATGCTAGAAACGAAAAGAAAGAAAATGGGCTAAAGAAAAAAAAAATACTACTATTTCTTATAAAGTAATATTGTAATAGAGCATATTACCTTTAGTAAAATGAATACTCCTATAAATTAATAAAAATAATATACTGTATAGAGTTTTTCTTTTACTGTCTGGAAAAATTTAAAGCTCCACTGTAATACTAGTCATGACAACAATGACACCATTGGAATTAATCAATTAAAGTCTTCCACGTTTCAAAAAATTCAAGCCTTTTATTTCAGCATACATGCATCCAAGCATTTTGGAAAACACATCAAATTTAATTAAGGTTTCCTAATTACAAGGTTTTAATCATTTTAATGAAAGTATATCCTTCTAACAACCCTTTGATTACAAGACTAGCCCATTATTCATTTTATCATGTTATTCCAGTTTTCTTTTATCAAAACCAAAAGTTCCATTGCACGAATATTACAATATCATGGATAAACTACCATTAATTAATCATAGCCCAATATTAATTTAATGAGAAAATTGTCAGTGTAATTTGATTAAATTCTAGTTTGTCCTGTGATTTTAAAATTCCGTCGAAAAAATTATGAAATTTGACTTTGTTCGCAATCCAACAACATAAAAAATTGGTTGCCTACGTGTAATATATTGTTGATGGTTTTCTAACTACAACACCATTTCCTTTATAAATAGACAACATAGTTTAAATGATCGCCAGTGATGTTTATGTATGATTTTTCAATAGTCATATCAATTGCAATTTTAACACAACACTTCATAAATATTCTAGTTGATTTTTTTTTATAAATTGAAGGACTAATTAAGATTTGATCAATTTTTATGATTTTTTAGCAACCTGTGCGATTCTAATTGTGGGAATCCATGCAAAATATCACCTTTCATGCTTTCACTATATTCAGTCAACATTTTATGCTCGGCAAACTCACGTGCTTGAGATTAAACTAATTAAACATAATTATTGCAAATAGCACATTGCTTTAGTGACAATTAAAATAATAAATTAATACTAATATTCTTTTTGTCAACACCGCAATTGGTCGTTTACTAATCCATTTTTAAGTCACTTCATGAAATAGATATTTGTGGATGAATGATTAGTTGGTTCAATATTCAATCGACTAATAGGATCTTATTATAAGAAATAATATATATTGATGTATTAATCACGTGACTAACCCTATATTAGTATCAGAAGCGTGTGAGAATGCCACCTTATTGGTTGCTTCCCCATAATTAACTATAAAATAATACTATTAATCTGTCTTTGGAAATTTTTTATTCTATTGGTTGACTGTTAAGTACTGTAAGTATATAACTACCTAAGTATCTATAGCTCATTATTCTAAATAATTATTTCATCTTTTTGTGTCATTTATTTTTTTTTATTGTACTTTTCTTTTCATTCTATGTTTTATTTTTATTTTTGTTATCTTCCTCCTTTTTTGTAAATTTTTGTGATTAGCTAGCTAACAACTTCAAATCATCAAATGTGTGACAGAAGATAAATTACTAAGAAATTAATAAAAATAATAAATTAAACAGGTCGATCATGTCAAGTACTACTCTGAAAAAGAAATGTCAATAATATTCTAATATCTATCCATATTATACAAATTTATTTATAATTTTTATTTAACATTCATGGACAAGCATATTGGTAGGTGTATGAAAGTATATATTTGCTGTTACACCACGAAAATCTGTGGGCCCCCTCTTTTACACATATATATAATGTTAGTATTTCAGATTCAGATTATTTACCATTTCGAATTTAATGATAAATGAAAGTATAAACGTATAACAAATTACGACTATAGATTACTCCTTTTTATAGGTATTGAATAGTAAAAAGTAATAATATGAACTCCTGCAAAAAGGAAAAATTGGTTTATAAAAAGTGTAATTAATATACGTCCCACTATTTATTGGGATGGTAATTTGTTTAATTCAAGGACTAAGGCATCGATATAAATAGTGGCTTATACGCTAACTCATAACTTAATTGTTAACTATAATTAAATAATAATCATTAGTATTCAAATTAAGGGCTTAGATCATTAATCCCTAAATATCAATACGATCAACGAAAAACGTCAATAAGGCCATAGGATTAATTCAAAAAAATATCAATAGGGGCATTAATGTCAATTAACTACATGTTTAGTTATAACTAACTTTTAAAAGAAATCCCAAAACTTTAAATTCATATAACATATATCAAATTATAGATAATTTCATAAGGATTCCAGCGATATCATACATGCATATGTTCCGACGTCAAAATATGAAAAAAAAATTCAAAATTTTTAAAATTTTTCGTACAAGTAGAAATGTCAACATACTATATAAAATATGTCAATATAATACATGTAGAATGTCAATATAAGCAATGAGTTAACATTCTTAACGCATTGTATTGACATTCTCAAAGCATTGAGTTGATATTTTCGGAACACTATATTGACATTTTCATCTAAAACCCTAATTTGGAATTTTTTTATCTTTTTCGATTTAATTAATAAAAATAAAAATTACACGTGGCAAATTGTAGACCACACATTTTCTAAAATCCTATGGCCTTAAATTAGTTGTAGTTAGCAATTAAATGATGAGTTAGCAATTGATCACTCCCCGTGGCTTCTAATTATATATCTTACTAAAAAAACATGTTATCTAATTAATTTTTATGTAGCTCGCTTTTTTAAGAATCCAAATATGTTCTATGTTGTGTCTATTGACATCTACTAAAAAATTTAATAGTGGAGATGATTTAACTTGTATCTATGACGATGCATAAGATCGAGTCATCATCATATTTAATAGTGCGTTTTCTTCAAATTGGACCATAAAAAAAAGGAGAAAATAACAAGACAAGAAAATTAATTACTACTAGTATTATAAATAAGTCCTTTCAATTTGTGTGTTGAAGAGTTACAGTTGGCAGAGGCTGAATAGGTGCATATACTTCAATCAATTTTAGTTGTTTTGAAAGAGATATGCAATTAGGTGTATTTCATAATTTAATTCAACAAAACAGATATATAAGAAGATCTTATTTTAATAGTGATGTGTAGAGTTTTAATCATCATGTCATATATATAGAAAATTAAAATTTACAAGAAAATGGTTGATTTTTTTGTTTAAATTATAAAAAGGAGAACTAGAAATTATAACCATGATTAAACAATTGTTATAATTTTCTACAAGCTAGGATTTAATTATTAGAATAACAAGCCAGAAAGATCCCTTTTCCTACAAGAAATTAATTGAATTTGGGCAACAAGAATCACACTCAACTATTATTATTATTGTTATTTTTTTGGCTGGACATTTTCTCTAAACAATTTTTCTCGAATCCTTAATTAAATGTGAAGTCAAATACGTGAAAGTAGATGATTTGGGTCACTAGTTCCCTTCCCATAAATGGAAAAGCTTCTGGTCAAATTAATTAACTAATAAATAAGAATATCGATATGTATTTGCTAGCTTTAAATATGTTAGGCGTAACGCTTTCAACTCTTTGCCTACTCAATAACAGAATTAATGAAACATTAGAACATGTATATATTATAGAAATAATAAATTATCTAGTACAAAAGACAT
This sequence comes from Salvia hispanica, assembly GCF_029641045.1. Taxonomy (NCBI): domain Eukaryota; kingdom Viridiplantae; phylum Streptophyta; class Magnoliopsida; order Lamiales; family Lamiaceae; genus Salvia; species Salvia hispanica. The sequence continues at coordinate 3,114,870 of NC_142694.1, forward strand.
AATTAATTTTCCCGGATTAATAACACAAAAAACATTTTCACAAATAAATGTGATTTAATTGTGAACAACTCTAGGCTTGTAGCTATACAACATTGAATAGCTATAAAGTAGTACTAGTTTTTTTTTCCGGTTTCACTTAGTCAAGTAATCGAATTAATTTTTTGATTCACTCAACCTCTATAATAATAATAATAATATAATTACTTTAATTACAAAAGAATATGCTCCTACATGAGTATTCATGTGAAATTAGTCTCAATAAACCAATGATTTAAATTTAATACTCGAATTAGTTAAGTTTCTGGGGTTGGGGCAGTAGTAAAAGTGCAAAGAATTAAATTTATTATTTTTAAATTTTCCCAAATTAAAAGGCTAATTTTACCCTTTGCACATGGGAATCATATATTCAACAACTACCTAACAAAACAAGAATAAAAACCAGTTAAATAGCGTAGTTAGATCGAAATGTTTCTAAAAATTCCATCTAATTTATTTTTTGTGCATTTTTACCTAATAAAACAGACAAACACTACTGAACGGTTTTATTGCATGCGTCTAACTAATCACATTTTAATACACGTGATGTCATTTAATTATTTTCTCTATAACTAATACAAATAAAAAAACAAATATTCTCTGTAAAGATGTACTCCTATTTATCAAAAAGGAATATGCCAGCAGCTAGTTACATTAATTGTTCTTGAACTGGCTAAGATGCCTACAACAAGCAATTTTACTGCATAAAATAAACAAATAGTACTAACAAGAAACAAAGATATTTTAATTGTATCCAATGTCAAGAACAATAGCACGAGTTGAGAAAAAGTATTTTCAATTATTTAATTAATAAAGATGTCAAAATACAAAGAATGTGACAGGGATGGATTCGAAGGACTCGGTGGTTTCATTTAATTAATAATACTGTATATGATGGTCAAAATAGAAATTAATTCTATAAATGATGGAGTATAGTTCATTTTATAGTTGAGATCTTGAATTTTTGGTGTTTCAAGAGAACCCTAAAAAATACTAGTAATAAATTATTTTTATTTAATCTATTACTATAAAATTAATAATGTGAATAATTTTTTTTTAATTTTAAAATTAAACTAAATACATAAAACAAAAAAAATAATGCTAAATGTGGACTAAAAAAGAGTGATGTTCATGAAAATAACACTTGAACTAAATCACTCGAGTATGATTAATGACAAAAGCCCTTTTCTCATAAATTAAAAACGTGTACACACCTTTATTTTCTCAAAACAAAACCTACACTATCTCAAACTAATTGAAAATCACAGAAATTCAAAAAGTCATTCTCCTTTTTCCGTTAGTAATATTTGAAAGGGACACTAGCTAAATTCCATTTCTATTTATAGATCGTGTAACGTTTGATACAATAGTGACAAATAAGTCTCAATTCCACAACGGCTCAAGAAATTTCCAATTCCAAATGCGCTGTGTATAATTCCAAAAATAAAAAGCTACAAAGGGAAAAATTATCATAATTTCCGAATGTCAAAAGCTTGCTCATTTTTTTTTATGTATGTGTAAAATTACAAATATGGTAATAGAAATGGAAGATAACGATAGGAATACTGTTTGCCGTTATTGGAAAACTTGTCAGTTTCTTAGATTCTCTTATCATCAAACTCCAACCAGTCAAAAAAGAAGAATATTAAAAAAATTAGATAAATTTAACTCCCAACCAACCACCTCTGATAAGATGGAAATGCTTACTGTCCATAAATATTTATTGGCGCCGTAAATTTCACACCTGACCATTTTTATTGCTTCCAACTATTTCCATTTTTTTACTATTTAATAATTCATCCTATTTTTTTTACCATTGTTGATCATATTTCTACTTTAATTTTTATCCACCGCAGTTCGCATTTACCGCATATAGAAACATTGAAAAATAAGTCTAATTTCTATTGTGAGCGGATTATTAAATACTCTCTCCGTCCGCCAAAAAATAGAGCAATTTGTGTATGACACAGATTTTAATGTAGAATTGGTAAAGTAAGAGAGAAAGAACAAAAAAGCAAGAGAGAAGGAAAAGAAGTAAGTGAGAAGTAGTGTTAGTGAAATAATGTATATGGTTATTATTTGTTGAAAACTTTCCATAAATGAATGTGCTCTATTTTTTGTGGACAGCCAAAACTGGTAACTGTGCTCTATTTTTTTTGGACGGAGGGAGTAATTTTTATTTGTTTTGTTATGATTGTGATTAATTATAGTGTTAATTTTCAGAAAAGTGAAGAAGAGTTGAGGAATTTTAATGAGGTGAAATTTGTACAAAGATGGGATGGAAAAAGGGAAAATATTTAGCCCTTAAATAATTAAAACGAGAAACTACACATGAATTTTAAAAATAAACTGCAAAAAAAAAAAAAAAAGAAAAAAAAACACTTAAAATTGGGTCTCAGTAATTCCACAACGAAAAGAGTCCAGAAACCCCACCGTCGTCAGCGGCGCCGCCGCTCCACGGCGGCGGCGGATCCAGCCACCCCTCGATCGCGGCGTTATCGACGTACACGAAATCGCTCCCCATCTCCACCGAATCGAAGCACGATCCCAAGCTCGGCAGCTCCACGATCTCTCCCAGCTCCTCCGACGCCGCGGAGATGTCAATCGACGACACCAGCGACGGCGGCGACGAAATCGAAATCGACGACGAGGAGGAAGACGGAGACGGAGACGAATTCGCCGGCGATAGGATCTCGAATTTGTCCATCGCCGCCGCCTTGGCCGCCGCGGCCTGGACGTCGCGGGGGCTGAGGGAGGCGGGGCGGGGCAGCGCCGCCGCGAGCTCGGGGAAATTGAGCGTGGCGGAGGCGCCCTTGATGCTCAGCGCGGCGACGTCGTGCGCACGCGCCGCCATCTCCGGCGTGGGGAACGTGCCGAGCCAGATCCTCGATTTCTTCCGCGGCTCCCGGATTTCCGACACCCATTTCCCCCAATTCCGCATCCGGACGCCGCGGTAGACCGGGTGCTTGCTGCTCCCGGAGCTGCTCCCCTCCCGAATCCGCTTGGCCTTCTGCGGAGGAGCAGCAGACTGCTGCTCCTCCGCCGAAGTGTGTTGCTTTGGTGAAGCCATGATTTTTTTTTTGATCCCTTTTTAGTAATTTTAGTGAGTGTGTGGGATTTGGCAATTCACATTAGCTTTCCTAGTTAGGAAAATGTACAAATTATGAGATCAAAGGAGGAGAGGGAATTTGATTTGAAGAGAGAAAAATGGAATGAATATATATGCAATAGAAAAAGGAGTGACACCCTATTTTATTTTATTTTTAATTTTGTGCACTATCATTGAGTCATGAAAAGGGAGAAATGGGTGGATGACCCGACCCGGTTTGTGAAGTGGGGCCCCATTCAATTATACACCACGCAACTATTTTGGTTCAATTTCAAGGTGTTACTGATTTTCACCTATGTTGACACTGTGGATTTAATCATTTAACACTGTTATAATGATCAAACACGTATTGTAAATATATGTCATCAATCATCCACAAGATTATGGAGAGAGGGATGTATCAAATTCATACATAAAGCCTTTCTCTCACATGCATGGCTTCACGTACACTCTCTCCCTTTCCATCCTTCAAAAGTAAATTTAGTTAGTTACCAAGAGACATGCCTCGTGAAATTGTTGTGATTTGGTAACTTGACATATGAGAGCGATCGATATGTGAAAAAGGAAGAATACTAACATGTTTTATGTTTTGTGAATATGCACACATCTTTTGCGGACATGATGGAAGATTTTACTTTTTACCGGTGATTCACATTTATTTTAGAGTTTGTGGGTGAATATGCATATTAGTGTTATCAATCGAGCTAGTCCATCAGGTTTTGAATCCGTCTTTGTGATGTAGTTTTAATGGAATGTGGAATTTATAGGTTTGAACTTGTATTAGGTTATAGGAGTTTGTGGGTAAATGTGCATATTATAGTGATATCGATCGAGCTAGTCCATCGGGTTTTGAATCAGTCCTATTTGGGTTGTAGTTTAATTGAATCAGTCCTATTTGGGTTGTAGTTTAATTGAATGCGGAATTTATAGGTTTGAACTTCTATTAAGGAGTATATTTTAATCATATTTTTGTACAGATTTTGGGTTAATCCCCCTAGATAAATCAAGCTAAAAACTAAGTACAATTAAAATTAACATGTAGTACTACTATATGCTAGTGACAAAACAAAACTAAATTTCAATTTCATGGAAATTATTTATATTGTGAGATAGTATATTATATATTGTGGCCTATGTTTGCTTTGGTCCCGAGCAAATATGACAAGTTGAAGATTTCAGCAAATGGGTCCATTTCCATGGAGGGGGGAAAATGTAAAAGTCCTAACTTTTTAATAAAAGAATTTGATATATCTTTTCTGGTTGCTTGTATATCTTCCCCTTTGAGACACAATGTTTTGTCTTTCTGTGTAAAAAAACAAAATGAATAAAAAAATATAATTATTGATATTTTCGATAACTACCCATTTTAGACATCAGATTTCAGACATGAAGCAGCCTTGTGAGAGATTGATTTATCATCATTAATTATACATGTATATAGTTTGCTAAATAAATAAGAAAGTTTGTTTTGACCATCAATATACAACCTGTCAACACACACTAATCCATCACAAGTTAAATAGCTTCATTCAATTTTTTTTTGTATTTCCAAATTGATTTCTTGTACAAATATTTTTGGTTGTCAACCTAATTTGCTTGATGAAAAACAATAACATATACCATGAAATAGTAATACTATAGTGTAATGGGGAAAACCGAATATGACATGATAATCAAAACAACGTCGTTTCAATCAAAACCGCATCTCTTTATATTTTGATTAATCAAAACGATAAAATTATTTAACATTTGGTTAACCAAATGCCTAACTAAACAAATTTTAGTCATTTTCAATTTGTAATTTGATGGGATATTCATCACACTATTAGTCTATTACTTAGTGCACTCCCATAACCAATCCACAATAGTGACAGAACGTTGCATATTTTCTTGCATACAAAAGAACGTTGTATATTTATTGTTCAATAAATTGTAACTTTAAATGATTGACCAATCACTATGCAACGGTGGATACACAATTTCATTAAAAAATCATATATTTTCCATACCAATTTATTTGGACCTCATATTCTTTCTTATTTTGTTTTGGGGTGGGGGGGTAGGGGTCCTAGGGTTTGGTTTGGTAGCAGTTGCATTGATCTTAATTAGTCACATCTCAATTGGGTCAAGTCCCCTACCCTTTCATTTGTGCACCCCAATTTAACATTTTGTGGACCAACTATTTCCCCTTCCCTATGTGCATAATTATTATCTACTTTTATTGCTCCATTTTTTGATTTAATGAATATATAAATACATATATTAAAACGTTTGAAATTATATATATGTGGATGCAGTTAGAATTGATGGATTTTTTTTAACTCGAACCCTGTCCAAGCATTGTGGAATGAAGTACTACCAAGCTATGACCTTACTTAATTAGTTACTTCCTTTTTTTTAATGAAAAACTAAGTCATGGCAAATTATACTTAGATCTTTGATTATTTTCTTGTTCATAAAAATAATGTACTTGGCAAAAATTACTCAAATGAAACTATATATAAAAAGAAGTGAAAAACATGAAATCTAGTAAAAATTATGTGAAGAGTTATCTTAGTTTAATCCGAATAAAAAGGATAAAACGAATGTGATAATAGCTTTCATTTATAATAAGATTGGAGTTGAGCAGTAGTGTAGATTAATGCAACTTCAACAACATGCTGAAAATCACTTTCAATTACAAAAAAAAAAAAACTTGAGGGCCCCCTAACTCGAATGTTCTTTTAAATCATATCATTGCAAATATATGTAAATGGTGTCATTATCAATGTGTATTAATTGAGATTTGAGAACGATATGATTTTTAATCATTATACTAAGACAAATGATAAATAAGTTAATTAATTCCTGTTTTGTCGATCAAGCTTAGATTAATTGATCCACTCAAAAACTTTTTTTTATATAAAAGGTTTAATCTCATGATTATATCTGTCTTAATTTTTGCACTCAAATCAAATCTAGTCCCGGCCCATAAAAATATCTGACCGTGATACTTTTGGCATCAATAATGCATCAATATAATAATATATTATATTTGATTAAATAATTAATATTATCGGTCCATTTATCTTTGCTTCCCCATTTAAAGAACCCATGTGTAACACCTATGGACACGATTAATGTTCTTAGAATATCGAGATGAACGAAATTTAATTGGTGAGATATTTTGGTTTTAATTAATTAATTAATAGTTTAAGAGTTAGTAGTTTTTTTGGGACTTATTCAATCGGGCTGTTTATAATCTTCCTGGTATATGTTTTGATGTTTGTTAAAATAAAATTAAGATCGATAGTTTTGAGTTACCATGAATTAAGAAAAGAAATACTATTTTTTTGATTTAGAATTTGTATTTTCTAACTGAATGCTTAATTATGTGGTGAACATTGCATAAAAGAAATTAAGGATAAAATCCACAATTTCAAACTATCTTATAAAGATAAATATGGCTATTTGCAACTAACCTTATTGAAAAAGACTATGATGTAGTGTAGTTATCAAATCTCAACTTCCGATATTATTATCGTCTTTATTTAGCACACTTTGTTTTTTTCTTCTTTTCTCCATTATATTATGAAGTGTGCTTCCAAACATGGTTTTGTCATATGACAAGTGAAGTGACTCATTGTCTTAAAAAAAACTTAGTAATATGAAAACTAAGTTCTTAGAAACAAAATTCATTTTATTCATAAATATTAGTAGTATTTTGTATATACATTTCAATGATAAATATTTATGTGAGGAAGAAATTTATCAGTATGATACAATAATTAGGCTCATAACTATTTTTCTACTGCAGATGTACGGTGAGGGATGGGGAAATTACATTGACATAAATATTTGGTGTTCTCATTCAATATTTAGAACTAATTTCAAAAAATTGCATTGGAATAAAATAAATGCAACGCCAACGTACTGGACTAATTTTTGTGACTTTTAATGGCGCAGATTAATTAATTACATGTATTTGTTGGATCCTTTAAAACTATCAAATTCTTTTTAATGATATTTGGTTGTTTGTACATCTTTTATGTAACCTGTCAGCACAAAATAAATTACAAGATGAAATAAAGAATCCGTATGCATATATATAATTAATATAACACCTTGATCTCTCTAGCCAGCTCTCTCTCTCTCACACATTTTTTCTTTTAAATAATAATTATTGCTACTATTATTTTAAATCCAGGGACCCGTGTAACTACTGATGTACAACATTAGTAATGAAAAATTAAATCTGAAAAATACCTACTTTACCATTATATCATATAAACGGGATAACTTGATATCTCTTTGTTAAATACTATATTTATTTCATGTCAGAAATTAGTACAACAATGTGTCACATGTGTTAAACATATGAAACTGAATTATCACATTTCTTAAAAATATCGATGCAACTTGAAAAACGAAATCAGTTTAAATCATTTTTTAAAATGATTTTTTTTAAAATATTAGTACTATATAATTAAAAATATTTTATTTGTATTAAATTTTTTAAAACATTGATAATATAGAAAGAATTAGAAAATGAAAAAAGAGAAAAAGATTTGGGACAGGAGATGAACTCTCCCTCTCTCTCTAGTATTCTAAGGTAAGGTTCTAGATTTCAATCAACATTATTTATTGAATTATTGATCCTCTCTCCTCTCTTTGAATAGTAAATGGAAAATTGTTTCCGTATTTAATTTGTAACAAATGATGAAAATAAATTTACATAAACTTCATTATAACAAGTCCCGCGACTTCTGCAAAAGAATTATTGAAAGATTATTTGTCGTAATATTAATATATATGTTTGTAGTTTGACTTTCCAAAGGAGGAATGAATCTTTGTTTTTTTTTAAAATGTAGTGAAAAATAGAAAAACGATTTGCAAACAAAAAAGGAAAATGAACACAAAATTTGATGCGTGTTCTAAGGCATTTTAAAATTCATTTTACACATAGTTTTTTATTGGTCTTCTTAGTGATGTCATGCACATGTTAAACTTTCGTCAGTAACTTGGAGTTTTAATTTACTGCAGATTTAATTCTTAGTTCAAAATTCTACAATAGGATATTAAACTTGTAGTAGTAAATTTTCCCCTCAGATTGAATTGGAAATTTTTATTTATTTTTTGAAGTTCAGTGTATAACTACGTAAAATTTAAATTGTTAAATGAGTAGTGGAATTCCATACTTTTAGATATTTTAGCCTAATATTTTCCCTTAATTAAAATAGTTTAAAGTGACTTTAATTTGTACATCACCTAGAGAAAGCGCCAATTCGGAAAAAATAATTTAACTAATTACTTAGATATTCAGTTTCTGTAAGAATAAAGTCCTTTTCAAAAAAAAAATCGAATGATAATTTTCTTGACATGATAAATTCCTGACAAAAACTGACTTATTTATTAAATGCACCAATATTATGTCATAAATAAGCAGAAAAGCTTTAGTTTGACCACTCTGTCACAAAATATCCACCACTTTTGATTTTGACCACTGTATAATTTTATTTAATCACGGATAGTAATAAATACACAACATTTTTTCCCCAAATATGACAAAACAACAACACAAAACACTGTTATACTAAACTGTGCAAAATTAATTGTATGGAAAATGGATACAAGTTCAATTGTGGATAAGGGATGAAAGTTTTTTCCTAATGCTGTTGGTTTGAGATCAAATGTTTCACTTTTACCATGTCAAAATCTCACCCTCAGTGTGTGTTTAGTGTGTGTTGCCACATAAGAGAAAGCTGTGGTTTGTCCTATTCCACCTATTGCTTAAACAGTGATGGCCCCTACACTTCAATGCTCACCATCCATCAACTCTCCCTCTCCCTCTCTCTCCAATCAATGAGCTGCCAAACTCCACTCTCCAATTCAGGCAACAACAAATCCATCCACCCAATGCAAACTGGACCAGTTGTTCAATCCCATAAAACTTTAGGGGGAGATTCATGTTAGGACCATGTTTGCACCATAACAAGTTTCAAGATCAATTTTTTATTTTATCTAAGTTCAATGTGTGTGTGTATTTATTGAGCAATGTAGATATTTATTTTCTGTGTTTGTGTCACATGTAGAGCCATGTGTGTATTTATGAATGCTAAATTTGGTTTTCTGACCTGGATCATGCTTCTTCTGCATCTTTCTCTTAGCTTCCTTTAACATTTGGGGAAGTTTTTAATGATTTTTTCCCTCTGCTGATGTTCCATAACACGGTCACGTTGCAGCATCTCCGTGGCAGAGGCTATCCTCGACCTTGGCAATGAGCATTTATAGACCAATATGACAAATCAGGATATCAAGATTTAGCATTCAATCTGTCTGTCAATTCAAGACTCTGCATTTGCATAGAATCATAGATGGCACCACGAGAAGTCGAATGTAACGTATGGTAGTATATGATAAATTCAAGATCAAGATCCATAAACAGGCACAAATTTGGTGTATAATCGGATTACAATTTGAAATGTGAAGGATGCTACAAGTTACAACAACTTTATTATTTGATCCAGAAGTGAAAGAATGTGTCAAATTCGTCGTTTTTTTCATAGTTTATGATGGTTGTAGTGTACCTGGAGGCTGGAGCTGTAATTGTTGTACACAGAGTACAAACTGATGGTTTTTTTTAGTATGGTTTGTTTAACCTTTTCTCCTCTTGTGGCTTAGCACGAAATCATCGTCATCGTCGCTGTCTTCCATTATCCGCTTCTTTGCTTTTACGTCACCATTCTTGGGAACTAGCTGAGGCTTCTTGGAGCTATCGGGTCTACTTGATGTGGAGGGCGGTGGAGATTTAATGGGAGTACCCGAACGTAGCTGCTTTTGTTTCCTCTGCTTCTTCTCATGAGCTTTTCTCGCCCTCTCGGGTGACAGCATGTCGTGTTCCATCAACCTACCGAGAATAGGATTATTCATCTAAACCATATGATACAATGCAACGAAATAACAAGATAGACAGTAGAATCATAAGCTAATTAATGCAAGCAACCACAAGTTCTGTATCGACTATTAACGAATTCATATAGCTAGCATTTTGTAAATAAAATTATACCCCGTGTCCAAAGATGCATATTTATCCACATAATTCATGATGTGTCCCGGTTTTTCTTACCACAACATCAAGATTCAATTTTTACCCGAATCCTCATTTACGCATCTAAGTAAGGAAAATGGTCAGAAGCACAACAAGCTATTCAAGACTATCATCAAACAACAAAAACTCCCTTTTTAAGTTCATTAAATTTGGAGTGTAATCACGAGAACGCAGTCTGAAACTATAAAAAGCCGTTGGAAAACAGACAAACTGATCGTTTATGAAGATACGATAAGTTTATGTAGATATCGATTATTAAATGAGATACTGGTGCAGTATTCCAAATGTAGAATGTATCACATTATGTTATCTACGTTGAATCGACTAATCTAGTAACAACAACAATTTTTTTTGTCACATCACAAAAATTGCCTATCCTATCTCACATATTAGCCTCTATCTTATTGCTCTAAAACAATTCGAGCCATCCTCAAGAATAGAAAATCTAGCAAGTCATATCAACTTTAAACATTCACACAAAATAGCTGAGGGAAAAACTCACCAAAACTCAGCCATTTCACTAGAAGGAATCTGCTTAGACAACGATTCGTAAAATATTCTCAATGGCTCCCGCTGCAGATCAGACAAGAAACAAGACAGAGTTAAGCCAGCGCTCGTTCTAACAGGAACATAACAATATGAAGCGAAGGTCTACGGATACAAAACCTCTTCAGGAACATCAAATTTCTGGCCAGCCAAAGAATACACTTTCTTCTCTCTGGTTCTAGTCACAGTTTTCTTATTATCTTTCGTTTGAGTAGCCGTTTTCTTCGTCTTCGCTTGATCAATATATATATCAGAATTCAATCAGAGGCAACTCCACAATCACCCCACATGATCAAATCCAACAGATTTCAAGTGGAATTTCATCAAATTTGAGTCATTCAAGTGGATTAACATCATGATTAGGGCTAAACAGCTTCATCAACAGTGCATAAAAGGCAATTGATTGGATAGATCAGCTGTAATCACCCAATTTCTCCACAAAATAACAATTTATTAACACAAAGGGGTACTAAATCAAGTTGAATGATGAAAAATTAGTCTCAATTCAACAATTAATAAATGAAACACTACACAATCGAAACCTCAATTTCAGCCCAGAAAAAGGAAAAAAATACAAAAAAATTGGAAATTTCAATTACCATTTTAGAGCCGGAGCTGAAGATGGATCTATTTTTGGAATCAGCTGCAGAATTCCTGATTGATCCCCCAATAATTTTCTTTTTCGATGCAGATGAATCGATTCTAGGTTTTGAAGAAGAAGGGCCATCTCCCACTCCGGGCTTCAGTTTCGATAAATTACTCGATTTAGTATGTGTGGCCATCGCTGTTTCTTCGGTAATTGATTCCCTCCTTCTCTCTAAAACCCTACCCAAACCCCAATTTAAGCCTTATTCCTCTTTCTCTGCAATTTCCATCGCCCAAAAATTGTTGTTTTGAAGAAACAGATGAAAGGGGAAAAGATGAAAATTGATCGAATTGGTTGAAAATTAGTTACTCCAGTTTTTAACCGTTTTACATTTGACCAAAAAAAATATTTATGAAATTGAATTTACTGTTTTTGAAAATCTATGTGAATCTGGATTTATTGTTGAATTGTTTGATTCAAGTGATTTATTGTTGAAATAAGGTCGTAACAGTCTAACAGAATAATCAATGCTTTGGATAGCAAGTTTTCAACTTTTTTACAAATTTTGTGTAGAGAAAATGAGACTAAGAAAGTAATGAAATTTTTTAACTAAACCCAATTGTAGTTAGTTTTCAGTTTTAGTATACATAGCTATTTAGTTTTCATTTCTGAAATAAAGCATAAATTGCTACATTCACACCACGAAAAATTCCAATCATATTTAATTCATTATTGAAATTCTTTGTAGTACTATATAGACAACCCATTGAAGTCTACTACTACTTCTAACAGTTGATATACTATTAGATATAATTTCACCATAAAATAATTGCGATTGATTCCAAACTTTATGATCTTTCAGCTGATTAATATATTTACAATACAAACCAAAATTTAACTTAATTTCATCATTTTTTTTCGATTTGTCCAAATAAAAATTTCACCCCGTGTAGGTCATGTAATATTCAACCCAAATGAAAATGCAAGTTCTTAAGAAATTCTAGTTTTGAAGATGTTTTTTGAAATATTATTGATTCTTTTTCAGTAATGTGACGAAATTGGATTGTCAGAATCAACATACTATATTTAAATGGCTCATTACTTAACTACAAAAACAAACAAGCCTACGTAGTCGTTACTCTTTCAATACGCTTAATTTTGTTATCTATATGGTAATTGAACTAATCTAATAATGATTAAATATTAAGTATTTTGAAATAATCATTATTTAATTAAATTAATCAATAGCACATATAAAAATAGGATTCACATGTCACTAATTTTTCAACCTACTTTCTATATCATTTCTTAGAATCCGTGCAAGGTCAAATGGTGATTAATTATAAGGGATGAAGGAAGTACATTTTTTATTTTTAAAGTCCACATAATAATATCGTTTCTTATTCTAATAATTTATTATGAATGTGTAAGTAGTATCTGAAACTTATTTGACCCGTACATCGCACGGGAGGTGACAATAGTACTGTGTTTAAACATATGACTTCCTCTTAGAAAAATCAAGGGAAAGGATCAAGATCCAAGCTAATATTTAAATAAGAAAGATAAACACCATCCATTGCATGAGATTTCACCCACAATTCTGATAATGAGAAAAATTATGATATGAATCATGATGGTTAGCACATATCTATCTTGAAGCAATTAAAGCCTTCGGTTATAAGATGAAAGGATAATAAATAAAATGTTATACTACAAACTAAGAAGAACTGCAATTTACAATAACTATCTAATTATAGGCGTTTGGTGCAGTTCAATAAATATATTATATAATAACTGCAATTTACAATAACTCTCTAATTAAGGCGTTTGGTGAAGTTCAATATTATATAGTAACTGCAATTTATTGTTAGTCTACACAATAAATTGTGAAAATTTAGGACCCAAAAATTTCCCATTGTTTGCTTTCTCAAAAGATAGTTCAATGGCCTCTCATATGCTACAACATATTTTGTTATATCTATCCATTTTAATTGGATGTTGCTCGGCACGTAAAGAGAATTTTGTTAAATGTGTGTCCAACCAATACTCATCAGTCGATACTAAAACCTCCCAATACGTCTATACACCTCATTCCCCAACATATTCCAATCTATTGAACACTTCCGTGCACAATCCAAGATGGATAAATTTTGTTAATCAAAGGCCCAAATTCATCATCGCACCAACTAACAACGACCAAATCAAAGCCGCCATAACGTGTGCCCGGGCCCACGGCTTAGGAATAAGGGTCCTAAGCGGGGGCCACGACTACGAGGGCCTGTCCTATAGGTCAAAGAGCCGGTTCGTGCTCATTGACCTAGTCAACCTCAATTCCATCACCATCAACATAGGCGACGAGACGGCCTGGGTCCAGGCCGGGGCCACAATTGGCGAATTGTTCTACCACATCGCCAACAAGAGCAAAACCCACGCCTTCCCCGCGGGGCTATACCCCAGCGTGGGCGTGGGGGGCCATTTTAGCGGCGGCGGCATTGGGACGCTAATGCGTAAGTACGGCCTAGCGTCCGACAACGTCCTGGACGCAAAAATCATGAATGCGGACGGCGAGGTTTTGGACCGGGAATCGATGGGTGAGGATCTTTTTTGGGCGATTCGAGGCGGGGGCGGGGCCAGCTTCGGCGTGATACTTGCGTGGCGGGTCCGGCTCGTCCGAGTTCCTCCCGTGACGACGGTTTTCACCGTGGGGAAAGCCCTAGACGACGCGGGGATCGAGGTCGTCAACAAGTGGCAGAAAATAGCATACAAGCTACCTAATGATCTATTCATTCGAGTTCTCCTCCTAAACATAGCCGGAAAGAACACCCCAAAACCTAAATTCGCAATTGCCAATTTCAATTCCCTATTTCTCGGAAATGCAAAAGATTTATTAGCATTGGTGGAAAAAGAATTCCCAGAATTAGGGTTACAAGAGGCAGATTGCAAGGAGATGAGCTGGATCAACTCAACACTCTACTTCCCTGGAAAAGCAGGCCAACCCTATGAGGTTCTCCTGGAACGGGCTGCCAAGGCAACCGGAGGCGGCAGTAAGGGGAAGTCGGACTTCGCCACGAGGCCTATCCCGAAATCCGCGTACCGGGGGATCAACGAGCTGCTACTGAAGGAGGACCTAGCGTTCGTGATCATGGATCCTTTTGGCGGGAAACTAGACGAGATTGGGGAAAACGAGACGGCATTTCCTCATAGGAAGGGGAATTTGTTCAATCTGCAGTACTTGAGTAGGTGGGGTGAGGGGGAAGGGGAGAAGAAGCATTTGGAGTGGAGTAGAGAGGTGTATGAGTTCATGGAGCCTTACGTTTCGTCGTCGCCGCGGGGGGCTTACTTGAATTATAGGGATCTTGATTTAGGGTTTCAGAAGAGGGGAGAACAAAGCTACTCGAAAGCTAGGGTTTGGGGAGAGAGGTATTTTAAGGGGAATTTTGAGAGATTGGCTAAGGTTAAGAAGAGGGTTGATCCAGGTAATTTCTTTGGGGATGAGCAAAGTGTGCCTCCAATTTCTTGATTGTATTTGGATGATTTAAGATAAGGTAATGGTAACTTCACATTAAATAATTAGACATGTTAAATGTATGAATTAGAAGTTGTAATGTTTTGTTATAGACATTTGATAGTTCAATTGCCAAAAAAAATCGATTTATTTAGGTTTAAACGAAAGTAACATCCTTAATTGCCGACACTCTTTTACACGAAAGTGAGTAGTTGTAAAATTTGAAAAGTTCGATACAATAAAGGGAAGAAATAAACTGTTGATGATTTAGAGAAGAAAACAAACAGTGCAGGGGTTGTTTATGAAGAAAATAACCACAAAGACAATTATATATAAGTGTTAAAATTAGAACTACTCCCTACTTGCATTAAACATATAGTAGTATCTTTGATGGATACGTCGCTTTCGAATGGGATGTTTATATCTGATGAAGCTGATACAAGAAAAACAAAATGAAACACAAAGTAAAACTTCAAATTTTTTTTATTGAATTAGAATGATCCCTATATTGTGATGAAGATCATTATATTAATCATCATAAACCACGACACAATGATAGAATTTCTAACATGATTAAATTTGATTTTAACCCCAAGGATCCTTTTGGTTTGATAAAAACTGCAGCTTTAGGTACTACTTTTTGTTTGGGCTTTAGTCCAAATAGAGTTGGACCGGACACTCTTTTAATTCTTGATTAGGCTCGAAATATCCAACTAATTAATATACATCATCATTTATAATTCTATTATTAGAATCTCTAACATCTTTTTTATTAATTATTTTTAAGATACACCATAAATTAAGTTAAAACCGATATCAAGGTTGTTGGCGTTGCGATAGTTACATTCATGTATAAAAGCCAACAAACTAAAACCACAAACATAAAAAAAAAAATGGCGCTCAAATTGTTACATTTGGTTATCCTCTTCATATTTGTTTCTGTAGACATCACATGCACCAATGCGGTGGGTCCGCCTAAGGTTCATGTGATTAATGCATTGACCGACCCGTCTCCGGTGCATCTAAGGGTTACTGGTGCAAAAGATGACGATTATGAAAGGAATGAGATCTTGAAACAAAGTGAGAGTCTTGATTTGGCGATTAACAGATGTGGTGAATTTTTTGGTGATTTTAGGCGAGGAGAAGGAGAAGGGTTTCAATCTGTTTCTGTTATTCTTTATTTTGTGGCCAGATCGAGACAACCGTAATCCTCAATTTCAAGATGATATATATTGGAAGGTTGAAGATGATGGAGTCTCTTTTAGCTATGATAACAATAGTCAATAGTTATGGACCAAAGGATCCTTGGCACTGAAATCAAATTCTATAATTGTATTGTGGTTTACGATGTTCAATATTATAATCTCTATCACAATATAGTGGTCATTCGAATTAAATAAATTATTTGAAAGATTTTTTTGGTTTGAGATATACTTAGTTTGTTACTATAATTTTATTTTATAGTAATATTTCTTTGTGATTATTCCCTCCGTCCTAGAAAAAATGAATATTTGGAACAGCCAAAAAAACTGAAATTTAACATAGATCATAATGTTTTCATTGAAATAATCGAATTCTAAGATTCAACACACAATTTAATTGCATTTTTAATTTGTGAAATGAATGGAGAAAAATGTACTCTCATTTATTAATTAGAATAAGATATGAAAAAAAAAAGGAAATCTCCATAATTCTGAGCAGCCCAATACAATACAAATGGAGACATTTCATAAGCCCAAAATTGTTATTCTTACGTTTTTTTAATAACAACTAATAAATTTATTAACATAGTAAAATATACTAAATTGATTTTGGTGGCGACGAATCCTAATCCCATCTCGCCTCTACCGACGAAACCTTGGATTCACTCCAGCTAATGAATCGTAGGCATTCAAAGTTAAAATCAGCATCCAATTTGATTTTTTATTAGGTTAAACAAATTTTTATGTGAGCAATCTTAAAATTAAAAAATTTGTTCTAGCTCAAAAATCAAGCTGGTTTGCAACGTAAGTGGGTAAATCCGTTTGTAGCAAACCGAACCATGAAGTCCGGATAGTCCTATTGTTGAGACTAATTAAACATGCAAATAGTGTCTTTGCTAACTATATATTTCCTTTAGCTGTATACATATATATTCAATGCTAATTTTCTATAATTTCCTTCTTCTCATTGCTATGGAAATGAATGGCAATTCAAGCATATATTTAGAGGTTTGTTTTCTAGTACAGTAATTGCTAATTGTATTGTTGTTTTGAGACTATATAGAGAAATTTATGGTGTGTAATTTATAACTTTTACTAAAAATGTGAATTTAAGTACTCACCCATTCCGTTTATCAATGATAAAGTATGATGTGTTTCAATTCTCATTTGGCATGTACAATTAGGTTGATTAATTGAGGGTTGGCAGCTATACTTTCATTATGTCTAATATAGTACTGTAGTATAAATTTTAACACAATAGAAAATTGATTTAAAGTTATCATAAATTCAATTACTCAACAAAGTAGTGATTACAACTATAAATAAGCCACAAAAATCAATGTAGATGTTAATTTTTAATTAGTAATACTAAAATCAAGAAATATCATAATTTTTATAAGGTTCCTAAAATTATACTAAAACTGGTCTGTGTAATTTGTATGTTCAAATAATTTTTTAATTTACATCTAAACTTTACTGATATAGCTAGTCTGCAGTTTTTTCTATTTTTTAATGTTGTGAAGTCAAGGTCATTTAGAAATTACCCAATATGTATGCCATAATTTGCTAATGACTGTGATATGTTGTTATTCTCATTTGGCATGTACAATTAGGTAGATTAATTGAGGGTTGGCAGCTATACTTTTCATTATGTCTAATATAGTACTGTAGTATAAATTTTAACATAATAGAAAATTGATTCAAAGTTATCATAAATTCAATTACTCAACAAAGTAGTGAATTACAACTATAAATTATTAAGCCACAATCACTAATTATCACTCAACTACCCAATCATCTCCCCTACCCAATTTTTATACATACACTGATTCTCCACCTCAGTCTATCACTCATCAAAATCAAACTCACTCCATCTCTACTATCTCCCCAAAATGAACACATCTTTCAACTCTTTCCTCTACACTTTTTTCACTCTGATAAATGTTATCTTTGGTAAGTACACTAATATATCTCTCTCTTGTGTTTTTGTTCTAATCACAAACTCTGACATCTATTTCTGTATTGTGTGTTAGGCTTTCAAGTATATGCACTACCTTATGATTACTCATATATACTCGAGGTAATTAGTTTAAAATGTATTCTCTAGTAAGTAAGTATTACTAGTACTATTTTTTAAGTAATGGAGTGTTTTGAAATAAATTTCAGTGTGTGGCGAAGCCCGGGGCACCTCTATACAAGGGTGGAATCGTCAAAAATCCCGAATTCAACGAGGAATTAAATGGATGGATAGCGGGCGGAGAGGCGAAAATAGAGAATGCGAAATCAGTGGATGGAAACCGCTACGCGGTCGTCTCCAATGGCGTTTATCAGAGCTTCAATGTGGAGAAGGGCAAACTGTACAGTGTCTCCGGTAATTCAATCACTTGTACTAGTAGTAGGAGTACATTTTATTTATTTATTGAATAGGAGTAGTATGTAATTAATAAATAATATGTGCAGCATGGTTCCAACTACGCAAGGGAAAGGGTGGCGCCGTGCAAATAAAGTTAGTAACAAGCAACGGCGAACAAACTGCAAACTTCATTTTTCCAAAAGCCGGCTGTTGGAGCATGCTCAAAGGTGGGTTCGAGTCGACCGTGACGGAATCGGCCAAGCTCCAGATCGAGGCCAATGTGACCGGAGCTGTTATGTGGGTCGATAGCGTGTCAGTGCAACCGTTCACACAAGAAGAGTGGAATTCACACCGGGTGGAGAGCGTTGAAAAGGTACAACAATTACATTAATTATACTACTACCAGTTAGTGACGGATTTTTCCGTCACTAAACAGTTAAATTGCTTCACATAGTAGTTTAGTGACAGATCCGTCAATAATAAACTTGTCAGTAAAAAGATTTAGTGACGGAATTTCCGTCGCTAAACATATTGTGATAGAATCATAAGCTACTGTTTGGAATTAGTGACGGAGTACTTTGTCACTAATTAGTGACAGTCATGCTTCAGTCACTAATTCCGTCACTAGATGTTGAGCTACTAATTTCCGTCACTAATTCCCGTTTTTATTTTGTAGTGTACTAGCTACTAGTACTTAATTATATATATAATCAGATTTATAAGATGATCACACTTGCAGGTGCGCAAGGGGAAAGTGAAGTTTGAAGTGACGAATGAGTTAGGAATGGCGGTGGCAGGATGTGTCGATCAAACTAAAAGAGCCGCGGTTCCCCTTCGGCAACGCCATGAGCAATTCGATCCTCGAGAACCAAGTGTATCAGAAATGGTTCTTAGAAAAACGATTCAAGTATACCACTTTCGGGAATGAGTTGAAATGGTAATTAAATCAGTTTTTATTGAGTATTAGTACTCAAATAAATACTAACACAAATTTATTATTATAGGGAATACACCGAGCTGGAGCAGGGGAAAGTTAACTACACCAAGTCGGATGCGATGATGGCGTTTGCGAAAAACAACGGGATCAAGGTCCGGGGCCACAACATCCTGTGGGACGACCCCAAGTACGCCACGTGGAAGGCAAATCTAACGGGAGACGCGCGGCGGGGCGCAGCGATGAAGCGAGTGGAGTCGGTGGTGAGCAAGTACAAAGGGCAAGTCATCCACTGGGACGTGATCAACGAGAACATGCATCACCAGCTCTACAGCAACGTCACCCACAACGGCGCCGACGTCTACAGACTCGCCCACCAGCTCGACCCTCTCCCCGTCCCCTTCCTCAACGAGTTCAATGTCATCGAAGGTGTCGGCATCATGTCTCTGCCACCACCGCCAGATATCTCCAGAAAATCGAGCGGCTAAGGAAAGGAGGCTATGACGGGCCTCTAGGGATCGGCCTCCAGGGTCATTTCCAAATTAAAGTGCCCAATTTCCCGTACATTAGGGCCGCCATCGATATATTCCACGCCACTACATACCATGTTTGGGTCACTGAGTTTGATGTTTATGGCCAATCACCCTCGATGGTATATTTTCATTTTCATTTTCATTTTCATTTTCATTTTCGTCCGTCCGTATAATTAAGTTTGGTTCGATTTGGGCATCCATCCAGGTTGATTTAATAGACCCCCTGCTGCGTGAGCTTTACTCGCACCCCTACATGGACGGCATTATAATGTGGGCTGTGATGAGCGTGGACGGGGGTTGCTGGCAGATGTGTTTAACCTCAGAGTTGAATAGTTTGTCAAACAATCTAACTTCCACCTTAAGAGGATCAACTCCTGGTGAAGATTCTGAAGCCCAGTTCAGAACGCCCTGTAGCACAGAATGTCAGTAATTTAATATTATTCGAGAAATCTAAACATTCATTCATGTCCGTCATAACTATTAAAAGCTTACCTTTGGTTTGCTTTCGTTTGATGGAATGTACAAAGCAATAATTCCACACACGGTCTCATTATCATCGCCTAAAACCACACCTGTGCACTTTATATGAATTGAATACCTACATTATGGGGAAGCATATTTCAGTGCTATCTGAAAATACCAAGCAATGGTGAAACTTTAAGATTAACTGCCAAAAAAAAGCACCTAAGGAGGACAGAACTCCCAAGAGAAAGTCCACAGTAATCCATAGAATCTTTCACCCGAAAATCAGACTGTTCAATGTAAACAACATTGGATGAAGGAACCTAAATAAAAGGAGCAAGAATAAACATCAAATTGCCATCACCAAATAGCAATAACATGTAACAATGTGCAACATAACACATAATTATAATAGGCAGATTACTCTGAAGTAGTGATGTATTAAAATGCAAAATTAATAAAATCAGGTTGGACGATGCATCATCGGCAGGAGCATCAAGATCTATACCGATGCATTATCTGCAGGAGCATCTGTTAATTTCATGGCTTCAAAATCTTGGACAGCAGCATCCATGTTTGTAATTACAACCTGAAATACAGAAAAAAAGTGAGAATGAAAATTCACGTTCCAGTATTCAAAAGTTACACGAAAGAACTAACAGTAATTTCTAGAGACAACACAAATGTAAGTTAGGAAGATGCACACCTTCAATGGATTTAGTACAACCATGGCGCAGTCGAGTGCTTTTCTGTTCAGGTCCTCCCTTATATGGTCCTCTAGGAGGTTCAGGCGTATCAAATTATTGCCACTGCAGAACACATATCTTTTATTTCTTAATCATCAAAGAAAATGGAGAAATAAAATAGTGGAATACAATCAACGGATAATCAACCTTCTTCTAATCCCAATTCTTCGAAAAAAATCAATTAATGAAGTTGAAGTCACGCCTCTATGTACCAATCCAGCCAGGGTCATGAGGCGAGGATCATCCCAATCATCAACCAACTTTTCATTCACAAGTCGAACTAACTGCAAGAGCATGCCAAATAGGATCAGATCCTATTATGAATTGAACTGCCCACTCATAGACTCTCCATACTTCAACACACCTTATGATTTGACATCACTGTATGGGTAATATTCAGTGGAGAATATTCACACACACATGGTTGGTAGAGACCCAGTGCGCTCAATAACCAGTGGTATAAGGCAGCTCGTGTCTCAAATTCAAGTGAGAACAGCTGCATGAAAAGATCGACCACAACATTCAGGAATAAAATATCACGAGATATAGCAATCAAAATTACTTAATTCTGCAGATAAAAAGAAGCTTTTGTTTATTTGTTAAGAGAACGACAACAAGAAAACCATTTTAAGTAGAAAAGGTTATCACTAATATAGTTAGAGTGCAAGCATTGAGTATCAAGTGATTCTACAGGAAATTCAAACATAGTCAATAAGGAAAATAATTCCTCCAGCAAAGTTACTAACCGAATGTGTTATGTTTTCAAGAGAATCAACAATGCAATGAGCATATTCGTAACTTGGATAGATGCACCATTCAGATCCTGTGCAGGGATGAGGTTTGGACTGAACAGTGGAAGAGCACATTAGCATCCCGCATCACAGAGTCAAGGCATTAATGTTAAGACACTTACCTTGATACGATAAACAATTGGATCATACAAATTGAAATTCTGAGTCAGCATCTTCAGTTTGATTCTTAATGTTGCTTCTCCTTTCTTATACTCCCCATTCTTCATTCTATCAAACGACTCTAGAGAATCGGAAATTGATCTATCCCTCCAAGGACTGTCCGTCTCATTATATCCCTGTGAAATTATGGTCAACCATTAAACAAAAAATAATCAAATATAAAATTAGAGTGTCCAAAACGCACCTCATGATCAACATACGCATGTCCACGACTTATAAGCTCCACAGCTGAATCATAGAGCTGTTTGAAATAATCACTGACGCGGGTGATCTGAAATTTCAAAACATATATTAGACTATGTACAAAAAGATTTTCAAGTAATGGACTATACCTTAAATGGTTCACAACCCATCCATCCCATATTCTCTTCAAGCGGGTCTATATAATTGCTTTCGGCAGCTGCTGGTTTCGTGTCATCCAATCTATTTAGAAGACAAAATTTGTGTGATATCTCAAGTTAGTAAAACAACTAGTATAGAAGCTTACCTGAGGTAAGCTTCACCTCCTAGCTTCTTAGCCACGTGGAAGTTAACAAACATGGCCTATTAAAAAGAAAGAATTGAGAGCAAAGCTAAAAAAAATACAATTACAATTAGACATAAGCTCTTACCATGAGATGAGCTATTTGCAGATTCCCATTTCGCTGAGCAATAAAGCGTGTGCGTACGTCGCTTCCACGCTTGACAGGGAAATGCTTGTTAAATATATCCACGGAATCTGCATCTACCTACAGCCCGACAATTTCATCAAAGACAATTTAATAAAAGATAATTCATCTATAAAGGAAGACAATAATTAAACAGGGACCTGGGTGAAGGCGATATCGTCCATCCTCCGGTTCGGCGAAGAGGTTCTCGCTCTTTCTCGGAGCGAAGAGGTTCCGGCGCAGGTTTTCGCTCTTTCTCGGAGCGAGAGAAAGTAATTAGATAAATTTCTCTAGGGTTCAATTGGGCCTAATGATTTGGGGCCCATCTAATAAACTGATATAATCCAATTTAATAAACATATCCAATTAAAAGTGAAAGTGAGGTGTTTTTTATGTGTTTGTTTCTTAACACTAAGAGGATTCTAACAGTGTATTTATGGTCCATGAAATCGACTTGGTGTTCGTTTCTTATAGAGTATGTGTTTTCTTATCATTTCTTTATATTTTTTGTAATCTTAAAGCATATTTTTTTCCTGAATTTTGACACGATACTAGTATTAGGTAATTGAGGGTTGGCAGCTATACTTTTCATTATGTCTAATATAGTACTGTAGTATAAATTTTAACATAATAGAAAATTGATTCAAATTTATCATAAATTCAATTACTCAACAAAGTAGTGAATTACAACTTCAAATAAGCCACAATCACTAATTATCACTCAACTACCCAATTTTTATACATACACTGATTCTCCACCTCAGTCTATCACTCATCAAACTCACTCCATCTCTACTATCTCCCCAAAATGAACACATCTTTCAACTCTTTCCTCTACACTTTTATCACTCTGATAAATATTTTCTTTGGTAAGTACACTAATATATCTCTCTCTTGTGGCGTTTTTGTTCTAATCACAAACTCTGACATCTATTTCTGTATTGTGTGTTAGGCTTTCAAGTATATGCAGTGCCTTATGATTACTCATATATACTCGAGGTAATTAGTTTAAAATGTATTCTCTAGTAAGTAAGTATTACTAGAACTATTTTTTAAGTAATGGAGTGTTTTGAAATAAATTTCAGTGTGTGGCGAAGCCCGGGGCACCTCTATACAAGGGTGGAATCGTCAAAAATCCCGAATTCAACGAGGAATTAAATGGATGGATAGCGGGCGGAGAGGCCAAAATAGAGAGTGCGAAATCAGTGGATGGAAACCGCTACTGCGGTCGTCTCCAATGGCGTTTATCAGAGCTTCAATGTGGAGAAGGGCAAACTGTACAGTGTCTCCGGTAATTCAATCACTTGTACTGTTAGGCAGATTCAATATACTGATCAATTAAGTTAATCCAATTACACTAAAATATCCAACATTTAGGAGTACATTTTATTTATTTATTGAATAGGAGTAGTATGTAATTAATAAATAATATGTGCAGCATGGTTCCAACTACGCAAGGGAAAGGGTGGCGCCGTGCAAATAAAGTTAGTGACAAGCAACGGCGAACAAACTGCAAACTTCATTTTCCCAAAAGCCGGCTGTTGGAGCATGCTCAAAGGTGGGTTCGAGTCGAACGTGACGGAATCGGCCAAGCTCCAGATCGAGGCCAATGTGACCGGAGCTGTCATGTGGGTCGATAGCGTGTCAGTGCAACCGTTCACACAAGAAGAGTGGAATTCACACCGGGTGGAGAGCGTTGAAAAGGTACAACAATTACATTAATTATACTACTACCAGTTAGTGACGGATTTTTCCGTCACTAAACAGTTATTGCTTCACATAGTAGTTTAGTGACAGATCCGTCAATAATAAACTTGTCAGTAAAAAGCTTTAGTGACGGAATTTCCGTCGCTAAACATATTGTGATAGAATCATAAGCTACTGTTTGGCATTAGTGATGGAGTACTTTGTCACTAATTAGTGACAGTCATGCTTCAGTCACTAATTCCGTCACTAGATGTTGAGCTACTAATTTCCGTCACTAATTACCTTTTTTTTTGTAGTGTACTTGCTACTACTTAATTATATATATAATCAGATTTATAAGATGATCACACTTGCAAGTGCGCAAGGGGAAAGTGAAGTTTGAAGTGACGAATGAGTTAGGAATGGCGGTGGCAGATGCGGATGTGTCGATCAAACTAAAAGAGCCGCGGTTCCCCTTCGGCAACGCCATGAGCAATTCGATCCTCGAGAACCAAGTGTATCAGAAATGGTTCTTAGAAAAACGATTCAAGTATACCACTTTCGGGAATGAGTTGAAATGGTAATTAAATCAGTTTTTATTAATCAAATAAATAGTATGTCCCTGAAAATTTGATATAGTTTAACATTTCGGTCCGTCCCTGAAAATTCGATACACTTCACTTTTACTATTTTTTGGTAGTGGATTCCATATTGCACTAACTCATTCCTACTTACATTTTATTATAAAACTACTTTAAAAGTAGGACTCACGTCCCACCAACTTTTTCAACTCATTTTCCATTACATTTCTTAAAATCCGTGTCGGGTCAAAGTGTAGCAAATTTTGGGGGACGGAGGTAGTACTACTGTATGTTTTGTAACACAAATTTATTATTTATAGGGAATACACCGAGGCGGAGCAGGGGAAAGTTAACTACACCAAGTCGGATGCGATGATGGCGTTTGTGAAAAACAACGGGATCAAGGTCCGGGGCCACAACATCCTGTGGGACGACCCCAAGTACGCCACGTGGAAGGCAAATCTAACGGGAGACGCACGTCGGGCCGCAGCGATGAAGCGAGTGGAGTCGGTGGTGAGCAAGTACAGAGGGCAAGTCATCCACTGGGACGTGATCAACGAGAACATGCACCACCAGCTCTACAGCAACGTCACCCACAAGGGCGCCGACGTCTACAGACTCGCCCACCAGCTCGACCCTCTCCCCGTCCCCTTCCTCAACGAGTTCAATGTCATCGAAGGTGTCGGCATCATGTCTCTGCCACCACCGCCAGATATCTCCAGAAAATCGAGCGGCTAAGGAAAGGAGGCTATGACGGGCCTCTAGGGATCGGCCTCCAGGGTCATTTCCAAATTAAAGTGCCCAATTTCCCGTACATTAGGGCCGCCATCGATATATTCCACGCCACTACATACCATGTTTGGGTCACTGAGTTTGATGTTTATGGCCAATCACCCTCGATGGTATATTTTCATTTTCATTTTCATTTTCATTTTCATTTTCGTCCGTCCGTATAATTAAGTTTGGTTCGATTTGGGCATCCATCCAGGTTGATTTAATAGACCCCCTGCTGCGTGAGCTTTACTCGCACCCCTACATGGACGGCATTATAATGTGGGCTGTGATGAGCGTGGACGGGGGTTGCTGGCAGATGTGTTTAACCTCAGAGTTGAATAGTTTGTCAAACAATCTAACTTCCACCTTAAGAGGATCAACTCCTGGTGAAGATTCTGAAGCCCAGTTCAGAACGCCCTGTAGCACAGAATGTCAGTAATTTAATATTATTCGAGAAATCTAAACATTCATTCATGTCCGTCATAACTATTAAAAGCTTACCTTTGGTTTGCTTTCGTTTGATGGAATGTACAAAGCAATAATTCCACACACGGTCTCATTATCATCGCCTAAAACCACACCTGTGCACTTTATATGAATTGAATACCTACATTATGGGGAAGCATATTTCAGTGCTATCTGAAAATACCAAGCAATGGTGAAACTTTAAGATTAACTGCCAAAAAAAAGCACCTAAGGAGGACAGAACTCCCAAGAGAAAGTCCACAGTAATCCATAGAATCTTTCACCCGAAAATCAGACTGTTCAATGTAAACAACATTGGATGAAGGAACCTAAATAAAAGGAGCAAGAATAAACATCAAATTGCCATCACCAAATAGCAATAACATGTAACAATGTGCAACATAACACATAATTATAATAGGCAGATTACTCTGAAGTAGTGATGTATTAAAATGCAAAATTAATAAAATCAGGTTGGACGATGCATCATCGGCAGGAGCATCAAGATCTATACCGATGCATTATCTGCAGGAGCATCTGTTAATTTCATGGCTTCAAAATCTTGGACAGCAGCATCCATGTTTGTAATTACAACCTGAAATACAGAAAAAAAGTGAGAATGAAAATTCACGTTCCAGTATTCAAAAGTTACACGAAAGAACTAACAGTAATTTCTAGAGACAACACAAATGTAAGTTAGGAAGATGCACACCTTCAATGGATTTAGTACAACCATGGCGCAGTCGAGTGCTTTTCTGTTCAGGTCCTCCCTTATATGGTCCTCTAGGAGGTTCAGGCGTATCAAATTATTGCCACTGCAGAACACATATCTTTTATTTCTTAATCATCAAAGAAAATGGAGAAATAAAATAGTGGAATACAATCAACGGATAATCAACCTTCTTCTAATCCCAATTCTTCGAAAAAAATCAATTAATGAAGTTGAAGTCACGCCTCTATGTACCAATCCAGCCAGGGTCATGAGGCGAGGATCATCCCAATCATCAACCAACTTTTCATTCACAAGTCGAACTAACTGCAAGAGCATGCCAAATAGGATCAGATCCTATTATGAATTGAACTGCCCACTCATAGACTCTCCATACTTCAACACACCTTATGATTTGACATCACTGTATGGGTAATATTCAGTGGAGAATATTCACACACACATGGTTGGTAGAGACCCAGTGCGCTCAATAACCAGTGGTATAAGGCAGCTCGTGTCTCAAATTCAAGTGAGAACAGCTGCATGAAAAGATCGACCACAACATTCAGGAATAAAATATCACGAGATATAGCAATCAAAATTACTTAATTCTGCAGATAAAAAGAAGCTTTTGTTTATTTGTTAAGAGAACGACAACAAGAAAACCATTTTAAGTAGAAAAGGTTATCACTAATATAGTTAGAGTGCAAGCATTGAGTATCAAGTGATTCTACAGGAAATTCAAACATAGTCAATAAGGAAAATAATTCCTCCAGCAAAGTTACTAACCGAATGTGTTATGTTTTCAAGAGAATCAACAATGCAATGAGCATATTCGTAACTTGGATAGATGCACCATTCAGATCCTGTGCAGGGATGAGGTTTGGACTGAACAGTGGAAGAGCACATTAGCATCCCGCATCACAGAGTCAAGGCATTAATGTTAAGACACTTACCTTGATACGATAAACAATTGGATCATACAAATTGAAATTCTGAGTCAGCATCTTCAGTTTGATTCTTAATGTTGCTTCTCCTTTCTTATACTCCCCATTCTTCATTCTATCAAACGACTCTAGAGAATCGGAAATTGATCTATCCCTCCAAGGACTGTCCGTCTCATTATATCCCTGTGAAATTATGGTCAACCATTAAACAAAAAATAATCAAATATAAAATTAGAGTGTCCAAAACGCACCTCATGATCAACATACGCATGTCCACGACTTATAAGCTCCACAGCTGAATCATAGAGCTGTTTGAAATAATCACTGACGCGGGTGATCTGAAATTTCAAAACATATATTAGACTATGTACAAAAAGATTTTCAAGTAATGGACTATACCTTAAATGGTTCACAACCCATCCATCCCATATTCTCTTCAAGCGGGTCTATATAATTGCTTTCGGCAGCTGCTGGTTTCGTGTCATCCAATCTATTTAGAAGACAAAATTTGTGTGATATCTCAAGTTAGTAAAACAACTAGTATAGAAGCTTACCTGAGGTAAGCTTCACCTCCTAGCTTCTTAGCCACGTGGAAGTTAACAAACATGGCCTATTAAAAAGAAAGAATTGAGAGCAAAGCTAAAAAAAATACAATTACAATTAGACATAAGCTCTTACCATGAGATGAGCTATTTGCAGATTCCCATTTCGCTGAGCAATAAAGCGTGTGCGTACGTCGCTTCCACGCTTGACAGGGAAATGCTTGTTAAATATATCCACGGAATCTGCATCTACCTACAGCCCGACAATTTCATCAAAGACAATTTAATAAAAGATAATTCATCTATAAAGGAAGACAATAATTAAACAGGGACCTGGGTGAAGGCGATATCGTCCATCCTCCGGTTCGGCGAAGAGGTTCTCGCTCTTTCTCGGAGCGAAGAGGTTCCGGCGCAGGTTTTCGCTCTTTCTCGGAGCGAGAGAAAGTAATTAGATAAATTTCTCTAGGGTTCAATTGGGCCTAATGATTTGGGGCCCATCTAATAAACTGATATAATCCAATTTAATAAACATATCCAATTAAAAGTGAAAGTGAGGTGTTTTTTATGTGTTTGTTTCTTAACACTAAGAGGATTCTAACAGTGTATTTATGGTCCATGAAATCGACTTGGTGTTCGTTTCTTATAGAGTATGTGTTTTCTTATCATTTCTTTATATTTTTTGTAATCTTAAAGCATATTTTTTTCCTGAATTTTGACACGATACTAGTATTAGGTAATTGAGGGTTGGCAGCTATACTTTTCATTATGTCTAATATAGTACTGTAGTATAAATTTTAACATAATAGAAAATTGATTCAAATTTATCATAAATTCAATTACTCAACAAAGTAGTGAATTACAACTTCAAATAAGCCACAATCACTAATTATCACTCAACTACCCAATTTTTATACATACACTGATTCTCCACCTCAGTCTATCACTCATCAAACTCACTCCATCTCTACTATCTCCCCAAAATGAACACATCTTTCAACTCTTTCCTCTACACTTTTATCACTCTGATAAATATTTTCTTTGGTAAGTACACTAATATATCTCTCTCTTGTGGCGTTTTTGTTCTAATCACAAACTCTGACATCTATTTCTGTATTGTGTGTTAGGCTTTCAAGTATATGCAGTGCCTTATGATTACTCATATATACTCGAGGTAATTAGTTTAAAATGTATTCTCTAGTAAGTAAGTATTACTAGTACTATTTTTTAAGTAATGGAGTGTTTTGAAATAAATTTCAGTGTGTGGCGAAGCCCGGGGCACCTCTATACAAGGGTGGAATCGTCAAAAATCCCGAATTCAACGAGGAATTAAATGGATGGATAGCGGGCGGAGAGGCCAAAATAGAGAGTGCGAAATCAGTGGATGGAAACCGCTACTGCGGTCGTCTCCAATGGCGTTTATCAGAGCTTCAATGTGGAGAAGGGCAAACTGTACAGTGTCTCCGGTAATTCAATCACTTGTACTGTTAGGCAGATTCAATATACTGATCAATTAAGTTAATCCAATTACACTAAAATATCCAACATTTAGGAGTACATTTTATTTATTTATTGAATAGGAGTAGTATGTAATTAATAAATAATATGTGCAGCATGGTTCCAACTACGCAAGGGAAAGGGTGGCGCCGTGCAAATAAAGTTAGTGACAAGCAACGGCGAACAAACTGCAAACTTCATTTTCCCAAAAGCCGGCTGTTGGAGCATGCTCAAAGGTGGGTTCGAGTCGAACGTGACGGAATCGGCCAAGCTCCAGATCGAGGCCAATGTGACCGGAGCTGTCATGTGGGTCGATAGCGTGTCAGTGCAACCGTTCACACAAGAAGAGTGGAATTCACACCGGGTGGAGAGCGTTGAAAAGGTACAACAATTACATTAATTATACTACTACCAGTTAGTGACGGATTTTTCCGTCACTAAACAGTTATTGCTTCACATAGTAGTTTAGTGACAGATCCGTCAATAATAAACTTGTCAGTAAAAAGCTTTAGTGACGGAATTTCCGTCGCTAAACATATTGTGATAGAATCATAAGCTACTGTTTGGCATTAGTGACGGAGTACTTTGTCACTAATTAGTGACAGTCATGCTTCAGTCACTAATTCCGTCACTAGATGTTGAGCTACTAATTTCCGTCACTAATTACCTTTTTTTTTGTAGTGTACTTGCTACTACTTAATTATATATATAATCAGATTTATAAGATGATCACACTTGCAAGTGCGCAAGGGGAAAGTGAAGTTTGAAGTGACGAATGAGTTAGGAATGGCGGTGGCAGATGCGGATGTGTCGATCAAACTAAAAGAGCCGCGGTTCCCCTTCGGCAACGCCATGAGCAATTCGATCCTCGAGAACCAAGTGTATCAGAAATGGTTCTTAGAAAAACGATTCAAGTATACCACTTTCGGGAATGAGTTGAAATGGTAATTAAATCAGTTTTTATTAATCAAATAAATAGTATGTCCCTGAAAATTTGATATAGTTTAACATTTCGGTCCGTCCCTGAAAATTCGATACACTTCACTTTTACTATTTTTTGGTAGTGGATTCCATATTGCACTAACTCATTCCTACTTACATTTTATTATAAAACTACTTTAAAAGTAGGACTCACGTCCCACCAACTTTTTCAACTCATTTTCCATTACATTTCTTAAAATCCGTGTCGGGTCAAAGTGTAGCAAATTTTGGGGGACGGAGGTAGTACTACTGTATGTTTTGTAACACAAATTTATTATTTATAGGGAATACACCGAGGCGGAGCAGGGGAAAGTTAACTACACCAAGTCGGATGCGATGATGGCGTTTGTGAAAAACAACGGGATCAAGGTCCGGGGCCACAACATCCTGTGGGACGACCCCAAGTACGCCACGTGGAAGGCAAATCTAACGGGAGACGCACGTCGGGCCGCAGCGATGAAGCGAGTGGAGTCGGTGGTGAGCAAGTACAGAGGGCAAGTCATCCACTGGGACGTGATCAACGAGAACATGCACCACCAGCTCTACAGCAACGTCACCCACAAGGGCGCCGACGTCTACAGACTCGCCCACCAGCTCGACCCCCTCCCCGTCCCCTTCCTCAACGAGTTCAATGTCATCGAAGGTGTCGGCATTATGTCCTCTGCCACCACCGCCAGATATCTCCAGAAAATCGAGCGGCTAAGGAAAGGAGGCTACGACGGGCCTCTAGGGATCGGCCTCCAGGGTCATTTCCAAATTGAAGTGCCCAATTTCCCGTACATTAGGGCCGCCATCGATATATTCCACGCCACCACATACCCTGTTTGGGTCACTGAGTTTGACGTTTATGGCCAAGCACCCTCGATGGTATATTTTCATTTTCATTTTCATTTTCGTCCGTCCGTATAATTAAGTTTGGTTCGATTTGGGCATCCATCCAGGTTGATTTAATAGACCCCCTGCTGCGTGAGCTTTACGCGCACCCCTACATGGACGGCATTATAATGTGGGCTGTGATGAGCGTCGACAGGGGTTGCTGGCAGATGTGTTTAACCGACGTAAACTATCGAAACCTTCGGACGGGCGACATAGTGGACTCGTTCATCAACGAGTTCATCTGGGTGAATGACACCAACGGGAAAACCGACAATGCTGGCCTCTATGAAGCTGCCCTCTTCCTCGGTGAATACGAGGTCACTATCACTCTCCCAAACGGAGCTCAGTCTCCAGCTCCACACCCATTTAGTGTTTTGCCTGGAGAACAAGTGACCCTAGTTGAGATAAACATCACTCCTTGATTATTTGTATTTTTATTGTATCTTCAACTATAAATTCTCTCTTTATATAATTGAATCTTTTTTTATAGTATATGAGTATATCACCAAGCTTCTCAAAATTAAATACTCTTATTACGAAGTATAAAATAACAAAGACTGAATTTTAAAGGAAATTAATACAGTAGTACTATTATTCTATTAATAAAGCACTGCTACTTTAAAAGATTTCACTTATTGACCTATTCTTTTAAATTATGTAATCATATTCCTATGCCAAACTCAAACAATAATGGACGTTTGTGATCTCTGCCAAACTAACTAAAATAGAAATGTGAGATGTCAATTAGGTGCAAGTTGAAAATTTTGAACAGAAATATTTCAAAGTTTGTTTTTACGATATTGTACATACGATCATTATCTTGAGTACACAAATGAAATATTGGAAAATTCACTATTGAGGCACATTTGTTGATTGATGGCATATATAAAATGAGATAATAAATTATGTTTATCATGGAGTATTTAAAGAATCCCAATCCTTACTCCATTTTGCCTCTTGGTAACTCTCTCTCTAGTCTCTCCTGCCCCATTTTGGTCGTATGAGAAATTTACTCAATCTGTACACAATCTTTTAATGCCCTCAGAGGGACATGGCATGACGAAATGAATGGACGGGGAAGAGAGATTGTGGTTTGTAGGGAAGAACATGGACACAATAAAAGAGACATGGCATGACGATTCTAATGTCTAGGATTAATTGACCTCCAATTTATTGTATGTTCACAATCAAATTTTGATTTGCCAATTTTTATTAATATTACAATGCTACTGCAAAAAGTCTTGTTATGAGATAGATGTACATTACTAAACAGAAATCAACAAATAAATACTCCCTCCGTCCCAGATAATTTGGGACACTTTGACCTGGCACGGGTTTTAAGAAATCTAATAGAATGTGAGTTGAAAAAGTTGGTGGGATGTGGGTCCTAATTTTAAAGTACTCCCTCCGTCCACAAACAATAGATCTATTGTTGTTCGGCACGGCCTTTAAAATACTTTATTTAATTCAAAATTATCAATATTGAGCATCATAAACTACAATACAATGATAGAATTTCAAATACGATATTAAATTTGATTTTAGCGCCAAGGATCCTTTGGTCCATAACTATTGTTATCATAGCTAAAAGAGACTCCATCATCTTCAACCTTCCAATATATATTATCTTGAAATTGAGGATTAGATCTGTCTCGATCCACCAAAAAAAGAATAACAGAAATAGATTGAGCTCCTTCTCCTCGCCTAAAATCACCAAAAAAGTCACCACCTCTGTTAATCTCTAAATCGAGACTCTCACCTTGTTTCAAGATCTCATTCCTTTCAAAATCGTCATCTTTTGCAACAGTAATCCTTAGATGCACCGGAGACGGGTCGGTCAATGCATTAATCACATGAACCGTAGGCGGACCCACCGCATTGGTGCATGTGATGTCCACAGAAGCAAATATGAAAAGGATAACCAAATGTAACAATTTGAGCGCCATTTTTTTTTTTTTTTATGTTTGTGCTTTTAGTTCGTTGGCTTGTATAAACGAATGTAACTATCTTAACTCCATCAACCTATATCGGTTTTAAACTTAATTTATGGTGTATCTTAAAAACAATTAATAAAAAAGATGTTAGAGATTCTAATAACAGAATAATAAATGAGATGACGTATTAATTAGCTGGAAATTAAGATATTTTGAGCCTAGTTAAGAATTAAAAGAGTGTCCAGTCCAACTCTATTTGGACTAAAGCCCAAACAAAAAGTATTACCTAAAGCTGTAGTGAGAGATTATTTGTTAAGTTCTTATCAATAATATAATAATTAGAGAATTATTTGGGGTACACTCGTACAAGCATTGACTGCATGCATTGAAAATGGAAGAATTGTCCGACTACTTGGAGGGGGCAATACTTAAGCGGCCACAAAGGCGGCAGCCCTTGAAGCGGTCGCCGACTACCGCCTATGGATTTGACATGCATATTTCGGTGTTGCCGGATCCAACAACGACTTGAACGTGCTATATTCTTCACCACTATTCGATGATGTTTTGAATGGTGTAGCACCGGCGATCGACTCCACCGTCAACGGAAATGCATACCACATGGGTTACTATCTCGCCGATGGTCGACTTTCGTGAAGTCTTTCAGCAATCCACAAGAGCCGAGACGGATTCTTTTTGCGCAGCGTCAAGAGTCTGCTCGGAAAGACGTCGAAAGAGTTTTTGGGGTCCTTCTAGGCCGATTCAACATTGTGAAGTACCCTTCTCGGCTTTGGTACGTTAAGAATATCGCCGACATCATGTACACGTGTATTATCTTGCACAACATGATTATAGCTGACGAATGACCGATGGCAGCTAACTTTTATGACGAGGATGAAGCCGGAAGCTCAACTGCAAGGTCTCCCCCACGTCGAGGTGTGCATACGTCGGTGAACGAGAGGATCGAAACAAGACACGCAATGTGCGATACAAGAGCCCACATTGAGCTACAAAAAGATCTAATTAATTACATTTGGGCGAAATTCGGCAACGAGTAGTGGGTCTTTTTAATTTTTATGGATTTTAATTACGTAATTTTTAATTTTTAGGATTTGAATTATGTAATTTTTAATTATTTAGTAATTTGTAATAATATTCCGGGTATTTTTGATGCATTTTAATATTGTGAAAATGTTTTTATTTAAATTGAATAATAGAATGGTGGGACCATTGAGCTTGTCCTTAGCTAAGAGCACGGATGTGGGTGTTGTGCTCTTAGCTAAGGACAAGGAGTAAAAATGCGTCCGGGCCCACTTCCGTGCTCTTAGCTAAGAGCACGGATGGAGATGCTCTAAGGACTATCCTACAATTTGTCACCTAAATCAACATAATATCCGTAGTTGTGTTAATAAAAATAAGAATTCCAACACAAAACTACAATCTGATTACATGAAACTAACAAAGGATAATCAAGTGACTAAAGCAGTAAAAATATAATTACTGACTGAATATTTCTATCATTAATTAATCCTCCATAAAACTTGAAAAATTATTGACATAGAAAATAAAAAAATTTTGAACATAAATGAATTTCATTTAATTATGAAAAAAATACTACAAAAACAGAGAAATATGATTTTGCTAATGCTGAAGAATGTCAAGAGTGAATATAATTAATCGATGAAAAATCTAAACTAGACCCTAAAAATAACTCTTGTCATGTAATAACCTGACACCCACACTATGATACATATCAACAAATATATTTTCAACTTGTTTTGTCATTACCATTTCAAATTTCAAGTAACAACAAACAAACTATGTATAGCACAAAATCTAAACTAAGAATTCAGCACTACGTGTCCATGAATCATCCATATCCGCAAAGCTGATATCTTGAAAGCTAGATTCAACAAGTGATGGATTCTCATCACTGCTTCCAATGCTCTCCAACTCCATCACCACTTCCCTAATCTTTGGCCTTTTCTTCCCATTCAAGCTCAAACACCTCTTTGCCACGTCAGCAACGACCGCAAGCTCGTCCATAGCACTGTCCGCTATCCTATGATCGAGAATCGCCCTCAGGCGATTCTCTTCCATAGCCCCGAGAAACCGCGTAACTAGACTCATCTCCTCTTCCTCCCCCAATCCCATCTCTATAGGCTTTTGACCGGTCAAAAGCTCGACCAGAACTACTCCAAAGCTGTAAACATCGCTTTTCTCAGTCAACTTCCCTGTCTGGAAGTACTCTGGGTCCAGGTACCCGAAAGTCCCCTGGACTTTCGTGGTCACCTGGGCCCGGTCCACAGCAGGCGACCTCGAGATCCCGAAATCCGAGAGCTTCGCCCTGTACCTCTCGTCGAGAAGGATATTACTGGACTTCATGTCCCTGTGGTATATCGGGACGGAGGTGGCACAGTGGATGTACGCGAGTGCGTTTGCCACCTCCGTCGCGATCCTCAGCCGGATCTCCCAGGTGAAGGGGATTCCGGTGTGGGGGTCGTGGATGAGGTCGTGGAGCGTCCCGTTGGGGACGAACTCGTAGACGAGGAGAGGGACCTCGGTCTCGAGGCAGCAGCCGAGCAGCTTCACCACGTTGCGGTGGTTGATCTCGGATTGGAGGGCGAGCTCGTTGATGAAGTCTTTGAGGTGGCGGTGGGAGGTGTGCTTGGACTTCTTGACGGCGACGAGGCGGCCGTCGGAGAGCATGCCTTTGTAGACGGTGCCTTGGCCGCCGCAGCCGAGGATGCGGCTGGAGTTGAAGCGGTCCGTGGCCTTCTCGAGCTCTTTGCTTGTGAAGGTGCGGAGCTTGTCGTGGGCGTGGCCGTGGCAGGGGATGTTTTGCTGGTGGAGGAGAAGGGAGGTGTTGCGTTTGAATAGGATGTGTTTTTTTTGCTTGATGCTTCTCTTTTTGAGGAGTTTGTATGACCAGAAGATGAAGAAGGGTGTTATGAATAGGAGCAGGCCGGCGCCGGAAGCTGCGTAGACGGCGAGTTTTGGCGGAGGGGAGACGTATATGCAGCCGGTGCCGTGGTTTGTGCCGTCGCCGACGTAGTGAAGAGGGCAAGAGCAGTTGAAGGAACCTTCTAGGTTTGTACATGTCGCATATTTGTGGCATGGTTTGCTAATCTCACATTCGTTTATATCTGTTGCATTTGATACATAAAAAATGTTACACCATGATTTTGCATGATCATTATTTTGCATAGTTATATATTTTGTGGTATTTCAAAGAATCATACCATTACTATTATTTTTCATCTAGAAACACACCACACTCTAATTTTAATCGGCTCGGATTTTAAGAAATTTTTGACTTTGTAAAGAAAAATTGATTGAAAATAGTTAGTAGAATATGAGTTGTACTTTATATATTAGTTTTATAATAAAATGTGAATGAAATGAGTTAGTGGAATGAGATGCCCACCTACCAAATATAGTATAAGTGAAATGAGGCATTTATGGACGGACGAACGAAAAAGGAAAAATGAGACATTTAATGACAGACGGAGGAGTAGTTTTTTTTTTGTTTGAGTTATTTTAATTATAATTTTCTCCGTGTTTTTTTAAATTTTTCATAAATCAATTTAATTGTTAATTATAAAAATAAAAGAATTTAAAAATCAGAAAATTAGTTTAAATAGTCTAATTAATGTTTAATTTCACAATCCCAGATAGCGCGAGTAACGCTTAGAAGTAGGTAAATATTTGGATGCTCAAGAGTTGTAGATAACGTCCCATGGTCTTAAAAAAATAAAAAACGATGAAAGTTTAGGACACAAACCTCGGCAACCAGGGGAAAGATACGGATTCCCCTGGTATCCGGGGGAGCAGCTGCAACGATACCCTCCAAGACTCGACCCCGAGTCCACACACACACTATTCCCCTGGCACACGGTCTCCCCGAACCAAAAACAGCTCCGCTCCCCGATAACCCAGTCGACGACGACCGGCACGCTCTCCACCACTCTCCCGACAAACAGCGGGTCCCACACGTCCGTCACGTTGAAGCCATACCCTCCCGCCTCCGCCAGAAACGCATACCCACACGAGCTGAAGTTCCGAACCTTATCGTGCGCGTTGATCGTCTCCATCGACACGTACACCGACTGCAGCCCCTCGGGCACGGCCGCCTCGCAGCACCCGATCCCCGAGCACGACCCGGCGCGGAGCTCGCCCGGCTTGGAGCAGATGGCGACGCACGAGCTGATCATGTCGCTCCAGTCGTCGAAGTCCCGGGAGAGGAAGGCCACGTCGTCGCAGCCGACGGCGGTGATCTTGTTGGAGCTGGAGAAGGCGAAGGGGGAGCCGGAGAGGTTCATGAAGGACTGGATTATGTTAGGGGGCTCGGAGGAGTTGTGGTAGCAGTTGACGGAGACTCTGTTCTTGAGATGGATTGTGGAGTCGGAGATGTGGGAGATTTGTAAGGTGTTGTTGAGGGTGAGGAAGGGTTTCGGGGGGGAGAAGGAGGAGTCGCAGTGGACGGAGAAGAAGGGGTTGAGGGAGCAGGAGGAGTTGGGGCCGATGCCGAAGGGGTATGGGATGGGAATGTCGCCGCATTGGCTCGGGCACCCGGGCTTGCTGATGTCGGCCTCCGCGGCGGCGTGGAGGAAGAAGAGGGAGATGAGGAAGAGCATGTTTGGGTTTTGGAGATTTCAGGTGAATTAAGTGTGTTAATTGTGGTGGATGGATTCTTGTTTTGGCCGTCGATTTTTTTTACGTATCGTTTCTACTTTGTACTCAACGAAGGCCAGCAGATATTTGGTGTGAATATAACATTGGCTAAACAAATTTATTTTGTTAGAGATTGTGTATTGGAGAAAAAAAGCCTGCATTTTGTGACTTCAAATTTAATGTCGCAAAAGGTTGCGTGCGTGGAAATTAAGACAGTACAATGTACAATCAACATTTTTTTTATGTTCTACTATGAATTTCAAATTTAGTTAGAAAAATTATACTCCTAGTAAAATTTTAGCAGGCGTACTATATCGTTGATTCGAGACGTACGTATTTTCAAGTTGATACAACCTCCGTCCGCTAATTTTTCTGCGCTCTTTTTATAAAAATGAAATAGTATTCACCCCGTTCCATAGTAAGAGCATCTCCAATATCGGCTAGCCGATTCGCGTCGCTAGCCGAACCATTGGAGTAGGCCAGCGGGAAATCGGCCAAAATTTCGGCGTGGGCTAGCCGATGGCGTGGCGCTGGCCGATGCGCTGGCCGCCATCGTGGCGTGCCGATCGGCCAGCGCTATTTTTTATTTTTTTTTTTATTTTTGAAAAACTATATAAACGCGATTTTCTCTATCTCTAAATTTCTGTACAAGAGCAACATCTAGTGATGGACAACAACAACTAGCCCAATACAAAATTAAGACCTAAAACAGAAACATGCCATACCATCGGGGCGGCAAACTATAACAAATTCAAGGCATACTAACATTTTTTAATGTATTTTTTTTAATAAATTAGTGAGGAGTAGAGTGGGGCGGTGACTCGTGTGTGGAAGCCCGGATTTTTTTTATTATGTAATTTTTTTTATTTTTAATTAATGTAATTTTTTTTTATTTAAATAAAATTAATGAATTTTTCCGTATATGTCTCGTAAATTTAATTCCGTAATTTAATCGTAACTTTAATTCCGTAAATGTAGTATATTTTGAATTATTTTTATTGCGGCTGGCCTATGGCTGACCTAAATCTGATGTGGCAGGTGGATTTCAGGGAGAGAGAGTGGCTGGCTTATGGCTGACCTATTTGCATTGGAGATGCTCTAATGAAGGCGAAACTTTTCATCACAAAAATTAAGAAAAATTGTGTTAGGTGAGGTAAGTAAATGGAGAATAAAGTGGAAAATGAAAAAGTTAGAGAGAAGAAGAGAGAAAAAAGTAAGAGAGAGTAAAGCAGGTGTGAAAAAATGTGTTGAATTTTACTAAAAAGAGAAATGACTCTATTACTATGGAACGTACCAAAATGGCAAAATGACTCTATTACTATAGAACGGAGGGAGTAGTAGTTAAAATGAAGAAGTGGTAAAGTAAGAGAAAATATTATACTAGTATAGTTATCAACTATACTACTCCCTCCTTTCTTCAATAAATGTCCACTTTGGTTCCGACACGGTTCTAAGTTTTGGATTTGTTTTTAGTTAGATGTGAGCTCGCTATGAATTGTTGGTTCTAATCTTGCTGGAAGTGTAAAATGATCGATGCACATTGTATCACACATTAAATTGTTTCGTAGCTATGTTCTATGTTGATTGTAGTGGCTTGATTAATGATTGTAATAAAAGCTTCCCTCTCATCGCCATAATTCTGTGTTTCTATGTCTGGCATTGCCGCATTGCATTTCTCATAATGGTACTAATTTTGGTGATGACCTGAGGAAAATTTATTTAGGGCTAATCAGCTCCAGAATTTCTTACTACCTTTTCTTAATTACGTGTTTTCTAGAATTTGGTTTTTTTTTTTATGTCGTTGTTTTCTAAAAGAATCAGATACCAAAACTTGGTATACTACATAACAGAAAGCCAATATCTTCCTGCGAAAAATTAGATTATAAACCTAAAGTCTCTACTAAGGACAAGACTGAAAGAGATTCCGGTGAGCAAATGTATAACATCTGAACGTAATGCTGAGAATTTCTTACTACCTTTTCTTAAAATTAAGAAGAACGAGAATCCCGAGAGAGCTTGCATTGAAGTCATTTGGAAACCCAAAACAGGGCAGCTTGGTGTATTTTCAATGTGGTTTCTGTGTATTTAGTGATGCCACATTGGAACTGAGGTTGTTTATACAATGTATTATGGCACAATTTAAAAATTAAATCATCTGGAATAAAGCTCGATGTATTGCAAATTCGTTTCCATTTGAACCTCCTTAGAATTTTATCGTTTTCTTTTATGTGCTGATAACTTTTTGTATTTTTCTTTAATTGCTACTTATAGTTGATTTCGGGACACGGGGATTTGCTACGAAAAACTGAGAAGGTGCTTGAGATGATATTGAAGAGAACATTGCAAAATACTATCTGTCTTTTGACTGTTCAATGTCAATGTCAATGTTTCTCTCCCTCCTTTATAAGGCCTATAAATATATCTGTTCATTCTTTGACCAAGCATTTTTCAGCTTCTTCCATGTGCCATACACGCACAAGGCAGCTTGAGCTTTGTTACAGCCAAAAGCAACAATGTTTTTGGATAGATTAAGATTTCAAATTTGTTGTATGTAATTGGTTAAATTTTTTATGATACCTTATGTACATATTTACAAAACAAAATATGAAGCTATGAAATTATTAAGACGCGTGATTCCTACTGTTTTTCTAATTTAACTGATGTTTAATTTTTTTCTCTCATAAATCAATATGCCTGGTGATGTATCCACACATTTGTTTATTTCTAAACTTTAACTTATTTACTGTAAGTAGTCAATTTTAATATTAGTGTGGTCTCTTTGAAATCTGTGAGCTAGGTCTAGTCACACAAGAAAAATAAAGTGTTCCTTTCATATGATGTGAGTGTAAAATACAAATCTTGAACATCAGAGAAAGCTGTGAAATAACCTATCACGCCATGAGAGTTGTCAACGAGTTGGGTTGTTCGGGAATGCAGGCTCTTCACTCAGCTACCTTAGAACAGGTTGACATGTGTGCGAGTCAACGGGATAGCAAGACACAAGGATTATTACAAATAAAAACTGTAACCAGTTTGAATAGTGATAGGTAATGGCAATAGTGGAATTTGTTTTATTCACTGTCCTATTGTGTATGAAAACAAAATTCATATCATCACACAGCTACATCTGCAGAGTCTTCGTTTTTTCAACATGATAAAATTTAAGAACATGGTTTTTGTGGTCAAGAGAAAGAAATTTCCAAATAAAATATGAAAAAAAAACTCCTTTAGAAAGTAACATCTTGGCTTCTTGTTGTAACAAGATTATGCACCAGCAATCTTTCAAAGATGCTTTCTTGAAAATAAATTAAGTTGATCAGAAAGATCCCAAAGAGTAATCCAAATTAGCATCATTATCCATTAACTAAATTTGAGTTATAACATAATCTCTTCCTCTCATGATCAAGAAAGATTGCATCTAAATGGATCATCTGATGCAGCTGGCTGCTGCCATCTGCTTGCTGATATGTGTCGAAGCTCAAAGCACGACCAACGAGCACGACGTAGATCCACTCCATCCGAGCATGGCAGTGGTGCTAGGAGTCCTATCCATCATGTTCTGCCTCACTTTCCTCATTCTGGGCTATGCCAAGTTCTGTCACAGAATCAGATCCCAGCCGCCCGATATTCTCCACAATGCTGACCGTGTCGTTGGATCAATATTACCCCGTTCCTCGGGCGTAGACAAGACCATCATAGAGTCACTCCCATTCTTCAGATTCTCCTCACTCAGAGGCTCAAAGGAAGGCCTTGAGTGTGCTGTGTGTCTGTCAAGATTCGAGGACACGGAGCTCCTCCGTCTCCTGCCCAAATGCCGGCACGCCTTCCACATGAGCTGCATCGACACATGGCTGGAGAATCACTCCAGCTGCCCCCTCTGCAGGTACAAGTTCGATGCAGGAGACATCAAGAGCCTGAGGCACAGCAGCAGCTTCAGATGCCCGAGCAGCTCGAGGGAGGAGCCTAATCTCGAGTTCTTCATACAAAGAGAGCAGAACCAAGGGAGGTCATCAAGGTTCAACCTTGCCAACACATTACAGAAGCTTTCTTTGACACAAGAATTCAAGAATCAGAGCAACGGAACACGGATTCTGCACAATGTCAAGCATAGGATCATTGTGTCAGATGTCATACACAAGAGCAGGTGGAGCGATGTCAACTCCTCGGACCTGATGTCTCTCAGCTCCGAGATGCTGAGAGACATCAGGCACAAAGGGCTTCCCACGAGCAGGAGGTTCAACGAAGAGGCAGCAGCCAAAGAGCGAATCTCGAAGATCAAGGAGGATATGGAGAGGAAGAGGCTGTTCGAGTCCAAGATTGCTGCAAGAACTGAGACTAGCATTGATTTGGAGTCTAGCATGATGTCTAAATCATCGGATCCGTCCCAGAAAAGATCGATGTCTGAAATCACAAACGTGTCGAGGTTCACAGAATTGAACTCAAGCAGTAGAAGGATCACTGGATTCTCAACTTCAGTGAGCTCAGAAAGAGAAGAGAGAGTTAGAAGTATGTGGCTACCTTTAGCTAGGAGAACCATTCAGTGGTTTTCTCATCAAGAAACGAGCTCCGATGCCAGACAACCTAAGATGGATGTCTGAATCCATATTATCAAACCAGATTGTTTTACTATCTTGATGTTATAATATAATTCCATTTGACTACTGAAATCCTTGTTATCACACTCTACATTACTCAAACAACTAAAATCAAGCACTTTTCTTTCAAAAATCAGAAAATATAGTACAATGCTTTCATGTGTATTCCTTCTCATTCATGCACTTCACCTCAATCACAATTTTAAGCAGATATATAACTATTAAACAACAAGAAAAAGATTCAATTTGAGTAATAACTGTAACCACACAATGATAAAAAAATCATGATTCAATTCAAGCTTGGTGATATATAAAAAAAGATTCAATTTGACTATAAAATGATCAAAAATTTAGAGACTTTCATCACTTTCTTGCATATATTAGAAACCATAGTAATGCTTGCTTTACCACTATAGAAACCATATTAGAAAAGAAGATATTGACAATATGGGCCTTGGCCCAACATAGAGCCCATTAGAGACTCCAACGTGTCAACAAAAGTAGACATATCCATCATCACTAATATTACATTTCATATTTTATTAATTGCTCGACCATCATAATAATCCACAAAACACAAAATTACATGAGAAAAACTAGCAACAATTCAAATGAAGATTACACCAAAAAAAAAAAAAAAAGGAAAAGTCTACAAAATAAAATCAACCACGATAACAACACTGACATGAACAACTCTATGATCAGAATGGTTCATCTCTAGCCAGAGGAACGTGCGTCCTAACAATGAAAAAATTCTCATACACAAATCCAGCGAGACCACCCCCAATAAGGGGCCCCACCCAATAGACCCAGTGGTCGGTCCAGTCCCCCGACACGAGGGCCGGACCAAATGACCTAGCCGGGTTCATGGAGGCACCGGAGAAGGGGCCACCGGCCATGATGTTGGCCCCAACGACGAGCCCGGTTAGGAGTGGGCCTAGGCCATCTAGGTTCCCCTTCTTTGGATCCACAATTGTTGCATAAACGGTGAAGAGCAATGAGAATGTCAACACAATCTCCATTAGTACACCTTGGATGGACCCCACTCCACTTGCTAGTGAATGAATTGGTGTCGTCTGCATCATTTTATTTTATTAGTAAATAAATTGTTATCAACATAAATTAATAGTATGTGACAACTTATTATTGAAGTATCATAGTAGTATATTCCTTGAATCTCCACTTTGTGACAACTCATTTACATACTTTTATTTTATTTTATTTTATTTTAATTATATCTTTTTGAAGTGGATGTATAAAAATAAGTCTTACCATCCCTCCGGTCATATAGTTGAGCAAAGCACAAGCGGCGACCGAAGCCAACAACTGGTCAATCCAATAAAGAATGGACCTCACCACCGTGATGTGGCCGCCGACGAGGAGGCCGAGGGTGACGGCAGGGTTGAGGTGGCCGCCCGAGATGCGAAAGCCGGCCGAAATCATCACCGCCACTACTAGAGTATGCGCCATCGCCACGAAAAATAGTCCCACCAGTGGATCCCCATTCAACTTATCTGTACATCCAACAAAAATTGCAAAATAGTGCCACGTCACTATCATTCTCAAAATCACAAAATATTACTTAGTACTATTAAGTGAACGAAATTTATGAAAAATAAATTATCAATTGAACTGGACTTCATCGTTGTTAAATTTATTACTAAGAAAAGGTGCGAGGGGAAACTCACTGGTGGCCATGGCGGAGCCGACACCGGCAAATACGAAAAGGAAGGTGACGATGAACTCGACTACCAATGCTTGAAGGGTCTCCGGCTGGTAAGCCTCGGCGGCGTTGCCAATGGCAATCTTCGCCATCAC
The DNA here is from genome assembly GCF_029641045.1 of Salvia hispanica. NCBI lineage: Eukaryota > Viridiplantae > Streptophyta > Magnoliopsida > Lamiales > Lamiaceae > Salvia > Salvia hispanica. Next base: position 3,159,660 of record NC_142694.1, read on the forward strand.
AAAATAAAATAAATAAAAACTTAATTAGAGAGGAATTCTAGATATGTAGTGTTATTTGGCTTAACATATGGCAATAGGATTTTCCAAAATTGATATATTTATAGGAGAATGCACATGCATGAACATGCGCATGACTCCATAACTAAGATTCCATGATACATAGTAGTATTAGAAAAATAAGTAATTTATTCTTCGTATTATTATTTTATATCATCTTGAGATGGCTAGAGGTTTTAGGCATGTGATGTGAGAATTATTGGTGAGGAGTAATGACAAATATGCCAGTTGACTTGTGTAGAAATATTGAAATTGCCATTCTCAATTATTGTTGACTACTTTTGTGGGTTTAATATGTGTTTTGTATATATTTCAATTAAGAGTTTTTATAATATTATATTTAAATTTTAAGGTAATTAATATGTATAAGTATCAAACCAGAATATATGTTCTACATTTTATTAACTAAAAGCATTGGTAGTGCATATTGCATCACACAAATTTTTCTTGATTCTGTCTTAATCAAAACTACAATTTATATATTCACTTATATAAATAAACACCTTTGTTGGGGCATAATATGGCAAATTAAGGTTGACACTTTTATATCATAAGGCATAACCACTTATTATTAATTTAATAGAGTTAGAAAGTTTATAGATTATGAGATGATGATCATGAGAAACAAGACTAATTAATCAAAAAAGATACTAACTTGTTGCAATCATGAACTCAAAAACTTTTCCTCCACGAATTAAAAGTTGAATTGCTATTGATCAGATAAATTGCTCTATGCAATGAGTATGTTTCTATGATTGTTGTGATCTTCTTCATACATTTTGTTTTATTGAATCTTTCACACTAAAGAAAGGTGGTAAAATAAAGATCACATTTTTATCATATGAGGAATAGCTGTCAAATGAAAACAATGTCTCCATTTCCTAATTTCCTTCAATTTCTATATCTTTTGAATTATTGGAGTTGAAATTTTGGAGCATGCTGAATCACATCATGCTTATAATTAATCTTACCGATTAAAATATTGCATAGTTGATGATATTTTAAGCAACTTTGTTTTCATTTGAGAATTATTTGTACTATTTCCTCATTCGACGAAACAAACTTGTGATTTATCATATTCTCAAAGAATGAGGAATAAATTATTCCAAAAAAGTTTGGAAAAAGTTTTAGATTGTTTAATAAATAATATACATAATATTTCTTCTTCTGAAAAAATACTTCGTACTATAAAATATCAACACCTGCGTTGTGACGACTACTTCAGCTAATCCACAACAAACAAAATTAATTTTTAAATAGAACTCTTTCAATAGAAATTTTTGTAGAACTCAATTTTGTACAAAATTTTGTTTGCCCACAATTAACAATATTGTTCTAAATTGTAGCATCAAAAATTTCAGCTGATTTTGATGGTGGTTTTTGTATGCATAGTGAGTGAAATCCAACTCATCTTATATTATTGCTAAAGATAGCTGAGTCACCATTTTTGTCTTCTACTTCAGTTTCCACTGTTTCTTTTTTTCCTTTTGAATCAAAGAACAAAATGTGGTCGATGAATCATTTCACATAATAGTGAGTCAATGCTTTTTTTTTTTGTTTTTTTTATTCTTCACACTTAGTAATGTATGGTGGGTTTTGATAGAATAACGACGTAAGGTGTACATTTAGATAAGAATAACAACTACAAATAATTAAAATGTCAAGGCTTATACCATATTATGTTACATTAAATCTATTGACTTATAGCCAACCCATATACAATTAATAAAGACAATGACAGAGTCATATGAGGCACTCCTACTTCTTATTTTAATCACTTAAAATTATCACCAAATTATCTAGTACTTGCTAAAATCTAGTACTTGCTAAAAAATAAAATTATAGTACCTCTGTTCCATAGTAATGGAGACGTTTCTTTTTGGCACGGAGATTAAGAAAAATTGTGTTAGGTGAGTTAAGTACAGGGAGAATAAAGTGGAAAATGAAAAAGGTGGAGAGATGAAGAGAGAAAAAAGTAAAAGAGTAAAGTATGTATGAAAAAATGTGTTGACTTTTACTAAAAAGGAAAATGACTCTATTACTATGGAACAGATGGAGTATTAATAAATTACGAACTTTAGATTCTAAGTACAATAATAATGGGCCGCGGAAGGCGACCGAAAAAATAGTTGGCCCAAATATAACTTTTTAATTTGGGCTTAGAGAATGTGGCCCAAATATATAATAAATGTTGAAATATTAAATTTTGTCACTATGACATTATATGGACCTAAATAACGTGACAAGAAAATAGTGATCACATATTTAGACTTTGCCATTCCCACTCCATGCTAGCCAATATCCTAACGAACTCCACCACCACCACAACCGAGTTGTTCGCCGCCAGCGATGCGAAGGCGGCAGCCTCGTTCGACTCGGCTGAGCCACCCCCGGCGAGGTCGGAAAGTGCCCGGAAAACGACATAAGGAACCCTCTGTTGTCGGCACACCAATGCCACGGCGGCACTCTCCATGTCCACAAGGCTAATTCCAAATTTGTTATACAAAAAATCTCTATATGAAGCATTGTCCAAGAAAATATTGGCACTTGCACCCTTTGAAACAATCGCCACTTTTGGAGTTGTAGACAAACACGTTGTTGAGTTCACACACTTCTCCAATTCTAGACCCTAATCATTTTATAAAAAATTAGAATAAAATTCAAGAAAATACACATATGTAGTCATACTAAAAATTATTCTTCAAATGAGAATGTGAGAATGTTGCATTTGCAATGAAAAATCAACTATACTACATTAGAATTAAAATTTTAAAATAACCTTTTTGTCTCTCGGCTATAAACAATTTAACTTATAAAATACTTTTTTTATATGAACTAACGTAGATAATGCGTGTAATATTTTTAAGGTCGGATTATAATTTAAGAATGTAACACTAAAATAAAATTAATACGATACCTCTAACTTCTTGGAGATTTCGAGGTAGTACGAATCTATAGGGAGCCAAAATGCATGTTGCCGTTGCTCCGGCACCCCGTCGACCGGAAAAATTTCTTCCGGTTGATACCATACATTGTTTAAAAAATTGTCGCCGGAGCTGCAGTTACCAACATTTGTGGAATAATTTGCAAAATTTAAGTACCCAATTTTTCTTGTGTAGTCTCCATTGATTTCGAGGGCAAGTTCATCATCTGGCCCATCTCCATACCTCTAAAAATTAAAATAAAATTACTATTAATAGAATCGACATTTGAACCTTGGTCTATATTAATAAAATTATATGTACATTAATTTATAGAAAAATAAAATTATGAAATTTGATATTGTACACACCTGCCAATTCCAGAGGGCTGTATGTGCCCAAAATTGAGGAATTGTGACATCTCCTATATTCATAGATGAGTTTGCATTTCCAGCTATGCCATAATGCACCACTCCTTTTATGTTGAACAAGCTTAACAGTAGCTGTGTCGTGGCACCTGCGTTTATCTGTCCACGTATAACTTTGAAGTATAATTAATATCGTCTATATGTATACGAGAGACAAAGACAGAGACGAGTACCATGGCTAGGCCAGTCATGACTAGTACAACTTGTTGCTCGTGTATGGTTCCAAATCGGAATCTCTTACCTATTGAAATAGAAATCAATTAGAAAGGACTAGAACATATAAATTCATACACATGAAAATATACCTGCAAAATCAATGGTATTAGTGGATTGGAAATTAGAGTGTTGAAGAAGAGGGTTCATCTCAAACATGTTTGGAATCACAATTCCAAGATAAGGCCCATCTTTGTTAACCTTATTGATCAATCTTTGTGTTGTTGAAGGTATTGCAGCATAACATGGGATTAATGTAAACAAACCCAAAATTACTATAACAAAAATCCTTTGAACTACCATCTCCATTTGCTAAACATGTGATATGTGTATGAGTGTGTGAGAGAGAGGGGGTGATTTATAGAAACAAATCAATTTGATAATAAGTACTCCATATACAAGTATTAACTAAATAATAGTACTCATAGTATGTTAAATTTGAAAATCTATAGTTGAAATTTTGAAATGAGATGCCTTCATGTATTGGACTAGTAAAAACCTTTATTAAAATAATATTGCCGAAAAAGAAGGATATCCTTAGTCAAGTCCTAGGATGATGAATTGATGATAGCTTGGTTATATAATACTCCCTCCGTCCCGCTTTAGCAGTCCCATTGACTTTTCTGCCATCTTTTTGTAAAAATAATAAAAAATAGTTAAAGTGGAGAAATGGTAAAGTAAGAGACATAATAATGTAGATAAGACTCTTCTCTATATTATTCTCTCTCTTAATTTACCATTTCACCTCTTTAACTATTTTTTATCATTTTTACAAAAAGAAGACAGAAAAGTCAATGGGACTGCTAAAGCGGGACGGAGGGAGTATTGCATATTGTAAAAAAAATTTGACTTTTCAATATTACAAATCAAGGATTTCATATTAGCACATAATACATGTGGTGAAACATGATAAAGTATATTTATATCCTTAAGGGCACCCATGACTCACGACCACACCGGATTTTTGGTACGGACTCGAGGCTTGAGCAAGGTTGGGTGTTGCGGGTGATGGTCGGGCCGCAGTTATGGTCCGATTCCGGGCCCAGATCACAACTTATTCTTTCATTTTATTCTTTTTCTTGATTCTTTTCAGTTTTTAATTTGTTTCTTTTTTCCCTTTTTCTGTTAGCACTTATATTTCATAAATTTTATTTTGTCAAAAAAAAATATGCATAATTCCTGATGGAGAAACGAGTTTACAACTACTAGTATAATATCATAAGTACTACTACTTTTTAATTTAGTTATGTAAGTTTTAAAATTGGAAGTAATAATTAACCATGAATAGTTAACTAATCCGAAGGCTTATGGAATTTGCACATTAAACATTGATTTAATAGGAAAAATTCGATGCCTAATATTTTGAGTTACTAATTTAAAACCTGACCAAAATTAATTGAGAATGGTCAATTTGGAAAATTATCACCAAATCAGACTTTAGTCTTGGATCTAGATGAAGAAAAAAAAAATGCACATTACTACACGTCTTTTCTTGATAAGTTAAATGCACATTACTACACGTCTTGATAATTAAGAATGGTCAATTTGAAAAAAAATGCACATTACTTCAACTTCAACGTAGTTATGCCGATAATTACTGATAATGCTAAAGTAAATGTATTTATCAAGCTGCAAAAACCATCAAATATTACTACTCCCTATAGATGTACAATTCGTAGAGACAGAAAGCAGGAAAAAATCTTTGGAGTTGTTGATAAAAAAAAAAAGAACCAAAGTGGAAAAGAGAGAATTTTGTGTTGGGTGAAAATTTAAAATTGCGACAAGGACATTTCCAGTCCATATACGATATCATCATACTATTAATATTTATTCAACACCCAATTTGGGCAATACCAAGTTAGTGAAATGTCAACCAATCAAAATATTACTCCAATACTCAGTCATTAACCACTTCATGAAAAAAAAAATTGAAGCAATTTTTGTGTAAGAATATGTCAAGAAATGGTATGTATATTATATGCGAGGGTGACATTCGTGAGCATTGTTTTCATTTAATCGTCAAAGTTAGTTTTTTTCATTTAGTTTCATTATAATACCTTAAAAATGATGATTGACGCCATTAATTTTAAAAATAGCATAGTAAAGATCAAAGCTCAATTTATTCTTTTATTCATTTTTTGTAAGTTACAGAGAAAATGGACGATCAAGCTCTGCTTTTATTATACACATCCTGTAAATTTAATGACATCAATAATGACTTTTAAGATATTAATATCAAACTAAATGGATGAAACGAAAAGATCAATACTTACATGAACTAAACGAGAATGATTTTCACGAATAATACTCACATAAAGTATAAGATATAGAATGATTTGCAGCATGTATGTATTTTTACAACTATGTTTCTCTGCCGATGCTGCTACTTACAAGCCAGGGGGTTTGAGGAAAGGAGCCAAACCGAAAAGCCCCTCTACGTCAACGGGAAGCCCAATAACATTAGTGACAAGGTCTGGCATTCTGGTCTTGCCTCTCCATGTCGAGAACCACGGTCCTCCTCCGACCTCTGCAGCTGCCATGTTGCTTGTAACATCCAAAATAACCTAACCACGGAAGGGGAATCGAATGTTCTAGTGAAGTCTATTCATGGCAAGCACATTTGTAATAGAATTTCACTATGATCAAGTAAATGGGGGGTGAAGGGAGGCTGGAGTATACCTTTCCTGCAGTTCCATCATAACGCTTTTCCCACAGTCGCATTGTTAGATCACCAAAACAAGTGTCCTTGCAGGCTGGACTAAAGCCAGATTCTGTGGTGGGAGCGCGTAGTGGTGTACCAGGATCTTTTGTAGTGACCTCTAATTCCACCTGCTCAATAAACTGCTTATTAGAAAAGGTTTGACATAATCAATGTGCAAGGTCTCTCAGGACATTCGAGAAGAAGCATAGTTGGGTTTAGTCTGTTTCTTTCGTCTTAAGCTCCACACCTAGTAAAATTATAGAATTTGGAGCTTCATCGGATACATCAAAGTAGAGGCGAAATGTGATTACCGCATAGGCTTCATTCTCTGCAGAGAAGAACCAATGGCCCCATGGATCAACTTCCCAGCTGACCACTCCATTCCATGGTACAAACTCGTAGAAAACCCCGCCATAATGAACTCCAATCTGCATAACAATTTAGCTTGTGTTTCATCTTTTGTTATAATCATAGATTTTAGCAAGCAATGTCACCAAAACAGGTATTTCCTTACAAATTTCTTTCACAAAAGCATTGTACTATGATCATATTCTTCACATGTTTTAAACAAGGTGTGAAACAGGCATAAGAATTCACATAATGGATGATTACCAGTGCAGCATTTTCAAAAGTATCACCCAGTCCCGGCAGCTGTCTCAATCCACCACCAGCAGTCAAAGCAACTTCACCATCCGCTCCTTTAAAGACATTGCATTGCACCTATAGAAAAGAGTAGGAAACATATTTAGATGTATGCGTGTCACCAACTGATAAACTCTATCAAGAGATCCTACCCACTGCATGAGAATTCAACCCAAAATAACATGCAAAATTTGTATTTACATTGATACTGAAAGTTTTCCAATTTCACACGAAGAGCATATTCAGGAGCAGAATAGAATAATCAATGCAAGAAGATATTCCACATACCCAGAACCACTTTCTAGGGAAGCCACCACCCCAGTTCTTTTCAGAATATGATGGAGCATTTTTAAACTCGTATCTTTTATCATCCCACTCAATCCAACCTGCAGCAAGAAATCATAGACAAAGGTAAGCTGGTGCAAACAAATGATATTGAGAATTACATCCTCCGGCATTCTAAACCAAAGTAGTTGATAAAAGAAATACCTGTTGAAAGTCCGCCTGCCATACATATTTGCCAGTGAGGTTCAAATACAGGAAAAGCAGCAAGCCATCCTGCTGTTGACTTCTGTTTTGACCCAACATTTCCCCATCCATAAACAGGGCGTGTGCTGTAGGCCCAGCGTGCAGTCTTTACAATTTCTGCAAAATCATTCCTGTCAAGCTAATCGTGTCAATACAAGCTTTAAACAATCTCTAACTGGTTTCACTTTAGTCCAAAGAATCACAATCTATAAATTTATGAACTATCTGAGGTGCAGCTCATTGTAAGAACCACACTTGCTCAAGTAAATAAAGAATGCTTTGTGCAATCCAGGTAACTTTCAGAAGAAGATTTACCTTCCATCATCACGAATAGAACCCTGGTGCCAAAGTGGGGTAACTTGGAAGCCCTCCAAAACCCTGCTGTTGAACTCCTGAACAAAATATTTGGCTGAGTTAGAAACTACCATGTCCCAGTCCATATATAAACACTGAAAGGTCCTTAACTTAGTACTAGTAGTGAAGGTATGGACATGAAGATAAAGCTCTTTCTAAATAACAGCCACTTCCTGGTTTTGCTTGTAATGTACACAGTATTGGAGCGTACCAAAAAATAGTTCCCTTGGTGTGACAAGGATTTTAATAATGGTTAGGTAATGTATTTTGTGAGTGGAGAAAGGGCCCCACTTTGTAATTTTTTTATGTTAGTTAATGAGGGGAAAGTATAAATGAAATATGTCCAAAGAAGGGAGTGAAGAAGTGTGTTTTGTGGGACATCCCAAAATGAAAATTGTGCACTATTTTCTGGGATGGAGGGAGTATAAACTAAACAGCGTTCAGTAGCATTTCAGCAGAATTCCTAGGAGAGGTGCTAACCTGCGGAGGGATCTCTCTCTTTGGGGGTTTCATATTCTTTTGTGGCGCAAAAGTACTCCCAAGCATTAACTCATCCCTGTCTATCAAAAGCAAAGTTATCAATTTGACGACCACTGCCTAATTTCATGTAAGACAATGAGGGAAAGGATGTTCAATTCTAAATTTTCAGTGACAAAACAATGCAATGGATGAGATTCCACTAAGAAAGAGGTAAATTCCTCCTCATTTAGAAAGAGAATACGGTTTCAAATTGAATGTAGTGATCAAGGAGCTCCAAAATGCTATGCTGAAAATCATCTTATTGACTAGTTATAATGGTCATGCTGGTAACGTCAAAACCACCTCTCGGATAAATGCCAAGGAGAATGACAGGTACAAACTGGTTCCTTGATAAGTAAGCATGGTCTACCAGTAACACAGCTAAAAATAAACTGTAGCAGGTCTCAGACAATATTGTAAAGATCTGTACGGCTTAATGTGCAATAAACCATCATAATATAGAAACTGAGTTGCTAAAGATATTTCAGAAAAGAAGATAATAACTCAAAGCTGACTAATGGTCATAATAGATCTACTTTTCTAACCAGGTTCTACCTCCCCCAGGGATATATTTACAACTATGAATATACAGAAGGCCATTGTGATGGGAAAGTGAAGCAAATATAGACAGATACACACACACACACACACACACATGTAACAAACAAACATACCTCCCCAAAAGTTCTTTGTTTCTTCAGAGAACTGGCAGATGAACTTGTCGTCAGCCCCTAAAATTTGAGCACCAATTCCAGTTGATCGCGGCCCGTACTGTGCCTCCTCCAGTCTGCTCAACTTCTTAGAGAATGCTGGGTTCTCTAAAGAGTACATGAAGCAAAAACTTTGCCTGTATTCTGGAATTGAAACCTTGAAATACCAGCCCTCAAAAAACTTCCGTGCCGTTCCATCAAAGTGAAACCTGAAAAAGAAAATGATAACTCCTTCATTCCATCTAATACAGCCATTGCTTACAAGAGTACATAACTGTTTACAAATTACATTAAGATGGAAAACAATTATATTTTGGGCATTCAATTCAGTCAGCAACTTACAGTTTTATACAGACATCGACAAAATCATAAGAGTTCATTTCAATCACACAGTAAAATTTTTAACAGTTACTCAACAAATTTAGAGCGGAGTCATAATCAAATGCGCAGAAATTAGATTCTCGAATTCACAAGAGAGAAAATTTACCCGCTGTGAGGGGTTCGGAGGGGGCGATTGCGAGGCGTGCGTTCGTAAATAGGTTCGGCAATAACAACCCCATCGCCATTCTCATTAACGGCTGGGGAATTAATTGTATTGGCGTTCAACGCAGCTTTCACCGAAGAATATCGACGCGAATTTTTCCTGATCGGCAGCTCCGCCGGAGAAAACGGAAGTGCTGTGGCGGTTTTAGGACGAAGAGGCGACGAATTAAGGCATGGATTTCTGGAAATTGCAGAGAGATTCTCCATTGATGGAGCTCACCGAGCGCAGTGAGTGAGTGTGTGTGGCGGAGATAACATAGAGGTGGCGACTGGCGCGGCGGCGACACTTGTAGTCGGTTGCTGGAATGTGGTGACGTGGCCGAATAATTCTTCATCACATAATTCAGATTTATTTATTTATTTGTTATATTTTTCTGTAAGTTATTTTTTTTCTTTTTTTTAAGAAACCGACATTTTATATGGTCTCTCCTTTTCCATTTGTAATTTTTTGTGTTATAAACATATGTTATTTTTTCCCATTAGACTCTTTCATTAAAAAAAAAAAAAGAATATTCAAATCACAAATTGAACACAAAATTTAAATAGATTAAATCATAGTTACATATCAAACAATTATCAAGAACTACATTTCTTTTTTCATCCTCACTTTCTTCTTAGCATTTCCATTTTCTCTTCCACAAATTGATCTTCAAACCTAATGTTGTAAGTATCCATGACCAATCTTATCAAGATGACAAGAGAGAGCTGTACAGAAATAATATCCAACCTTGAACCAGGAATCCGGGAAAATTCTTCAACGAATCTGTTGGATCGTCTCCAATCTCCATGACCGGGACAATAAATCGCTGCATAAGCTCGTTCGTACACATGCGACTGCAAATGGAAAGTAATACTCGCTCAGAAGAAGGGAAACGGACAAAGGAAATGGCTAAGCAGGATCTATCTTCTTACACGAATCAAAGTTGCAAAGCATCGGTAAGTGGAGAGATGGTGCTCCAGATACTTGTAAACCAGTTATGAGGGTAGGAATATGTGTCAGTTGTGTGATGCCAAACCATGATTCCCGAAGAGGCCATCGAGAAGCACTCCATTTGGCTCTCATCCTCCACGAGCTGCTCGATAAACGTGCTTGCCTGCAATGGAGTAAACATGTTAGCTTGATGCATTGACAAAATTAACATGGACCAACATGAATGATTTCATGTTATCATGTATACAATCTGATGCATGGTGGCAGTTAGAGGGAAACACACTTGTATGTCTGGCTTCACCGTCTCGATCTGCCTGATTGGCTCGATTGTGGGCAAGTGCCATCTCTTCTGATCCCAAATCACGGTGCTATTGAAAGCAAAACCTGACATCTCAGCATGGAATCTCTGAGATCGTTTCTTCCTGTCATCAACGTGCCACCCTACCACTCGAGAGCTGTTACAAATCGGACCCTCAATGAGAATTTCGTCTCTGCTTTGAACCAGCTTGGCCGTTGTCCATGTCCCTATCCGACTGCATCAATAAGAAAGTTGAGTATCACCACAGCCATTTGCACTTTATCACATCCTAATTTGGATAGGTTACTGTTTACTAGCTACATACATTTAAGTTGCTCGAAGAGATGAGTAAGTTCGACCTTAAATTGGTCCCTTATCGAAAATTCACAAGGACACATAATTTCTGAGCAAATATATCTCAAGCAGATGAAATTTCCAATATATGAGTTTGAGGTGGATGCAATACCTAATGTTTCTCATCTGGTCAAAGAGGGCAGTCGAGTATATCCTATCATCGTCTGCAAAGTAAGCAATCCCATCAAGACGGTGTGTCTCTATGTGCGAGAGTGCCACATTCCTAAGGAGTGCGCTTCTATCTGTTATCCCAGTTTCATTCTTGATACGGCATATGAGATGTCTGTACATGACTCCAGAGTTCCTCAAAAGTTCAGCCGTCTCCATGGACTGATAATTCATCTCCACGACTATCCAAAGAAGAGGGTGTCGGATCAGTCTCAACGTGTGTGCCAAGCGATTGAGAAAGTAGGCCTGAAGCGGCTTAGCATGTGTTGGAGTGATGACGATCAGAAGCTTATCAATATTAAACACCACATCACGAGACAGATCCATCGAGTTATTTAAAAGGGTAAGGTCAGAACGAGGATTGCTCACTTCAACATTGACCTTCTTCTCTCTCCCCCACGTAGAGTTCTCTTGCAGAGAAACTTTGCCTACTTTAGGCATCTCATTTTTCAACCCAATCAACTCGAAATCAAAAGCTTCTTGTTTAGGCAAGGAACTCGAGGACATACTCAACGGTACAAATGGTGTAAGCCCAACAAAGATACCAACAACAAAGCACATCAAGATATGCAAGTAAACCCTCCGCCAATTCTGCCCCTTCATCCTCAACCTATCAACATCCCTAGAAGCTCGTTGTGAGAAAAGGCCAAGAACGAAGCTCTGGACTCTGTACAACGCATAGTCCAAGGAGCCCAGCCAGGAAGACAACAGCCCCCCTTGTGGAGGGTAGTTCTGACCGTTTGTAGACGACTTAGACAATGGCGACGCCACTTGACACGCCTCCCCATTGCCTACACCTCCCGGCCGAGGAACGGGAGACAATGTTCTTCTGATTGATGCCATCACAAATCCCTACTAGGAAGATCCAATTCCCCCAAACACACACTGTTTCTATCGATTTTCGCCCTAACAAAGATCCCTCCAACCACAGAATACCTGCTTATCATACCAACAAATGCACTTTCCTAGTGTCTGATATCAAAGTAGATAATCATCTCTTCTTCATCCCATTTATAATATAATCTTTTTATAGAAGATGCTGCATTCTGCAAAACACTCCATTTTCAGGCACCATAATCAATCTTCAAAGCCTTAACATACATCAAATTCCCCAATTTCCTCCTCAAACAAATCCTGTTAAACGCCTTAACAGATTCAAATCACCGCATAACTTATTATTAAAAAAACAAAAACGAATATCAACAGCTATAACCCCAGCAAAAATTCATCTCAATCCTACACAAAACTAGATTCCAAGCTTAGATAATGAAAAAAAGCAAGGCTTTTGCAATAAGCAGTTACCTTGTTTTCTTCCCAAATGAATTAAGCCTCCAATTTTCGCACCAATCTCAAAGCGCAGTGGCAACAAAAACTAAAAAATCAGCTCAATTTACTATATATTGAGAAATTGCAAAAGAAATTGCCTCCTTTGAGATGAGTAGTCAGTGAATCCGTGAATGCGGACAAGATTTATCTGGACATGTGAAAAGGAGTAGAAGAAAGAGACGAATGATTGTGTAGTGTGTTTTTTTATTTTGAAAGCCAAACTAACTAAATCAAAGATTTAACATAAATTCAAACTATTATTTACTAATTCTTTTTCTTTCTTTTTTGTCTGGAATTATTAGTACTAATTATTTACATCAGATCTGCAACAACGATCACTGAAAATTTATGTTCATTCAATGCAGAAAAAAAAATTAAAAAGGGAAAAAGGGTGTATTTGCATATGTTGGTTACATTTGGTGGTTTTCAGGCAAAAAGTTTCAGTTAAGGGAAATTAATATTGCGTTAATCAAATCAGATATGCCTCTTTCTTTTTTCCTTAAAAGTGTTGAATTTTGTTCAAAAGGTTGTGAAACTTTTATTTATTTATTTTTAGCATGAACTGGTTTAATTAACAACTTTTTAAAGATTTATTAACAAATTTAATCAAGATGTGTTAATTATTGGAGTATTTTATTACTCCATTAATGTTTATTGCGTGCATCTTTTAATTACTACTATCAATTAATCAGTTTGATTATGACTGATTAATTACTACTACATCAATTGCTGACATATTCTCTTTTTCAAGATGAATTTTCCACAAACATAGATTACGTTATATTAATGTATATGTTCTTTTTTGTTTATATCTTTTATTTCACGTATCGTTTAGACTTGTAGTGTTGATTTCAATTCATATATTTTCTAAAATATTTTTTCCTAATGTATTTGGGTGGGGAATGGATCCTTTTGGGTTTTTTCATTTATATATAAAAGGCCCAAAAATCGAAGCCCTAATTTCTAGCTTTGGGGGCGGGCGTGTTATGGAAGAAGAGAGAAAGAGAAAATTTGTTTAATTCTCTGTCAAATAGATGTAAATGAAAAGAAGTGGTACTATAGCGTTATTTCGTATTAAAATAAAATCCATTATTTCCTTATTTGTTTACTTTAGAATGCATATTATTTGATATGCCCCTCTGCGCCCAAAATTATGTTATGAATATTTTTAGTTACTAACGTGCATATTTATAAAAGCAAGTATTCACAAAAGTGAAATAAAACTTCACTTTTAACCAAAAAGATAAAAAAGATTGATTGACAATAGTATATTATTATGGTATGTAATGAAATAAGATCTTACAAACATTTCAAATTATCAAATATTTGGTCATATTTTATCAAGGGATGCACACATGAATAATTGACTTTATAGTTGAATTACACGAGCTAATTACATATGGAGCATTAGATTCAAAGTCATGGACTCATTGTTTACAAATATATATATAACAAAAAAAAAAGTCCAGGATTAATCAAGATAATGGAACACTAAAGTAAACCTTGCCTAAAAATAATACTATAAAAATAAAATAAACTTCTTTTATTTGGCATAAAATGCTCGAGCCAAAAAATTGGCAAACTAACAGTATACCGAATCAATGTTTAAATTACTAAAACATCCTTTTAAATAGAAACTAATTATAGCAATTGCCATGTAGTATCATAATTTGAATCACTAGCTTCCCAAATCATAAGGTAGTAGATACTGATTCTTATTCATCAAAATGAGTTTCTCATTTTGATCACACTCTCTTCCTGCGAGGCTTTCTTCCTCTCTTCCTGCCTTCGACATTGCCTAGCCGCGACATTCCCTTCAAACCATTCGTCTTCGTTCCTCGCTCCAAATCATCTGCGGTTATGGTGAATTCATTTCCTACTTGAGGAATGCTGAAGTCTGCAGGATTCCTGTTGAGAATGCACTCGACTAATGCTTCTTCATTACCTTTCGAGCTCCTTGCCTCATCTTGAGTTACTGAAGAAAACAATTATGTTATGGAAACAAATAAAAAGAAGAGTTTCAGTAGTGAATGGTCTTATCTTACATACCTCTTAACGAAGAGCTGCTGCCGTTTTCAGGAAAGTGGAGGAAGCTCATGAGGTTCTCCTTTCCATTTAGACGCGGGTGGTGCTTGCAGGGAGACAAGGGCTTACCTACTTTGTATGAAGGATCAGGTTCCTTAACTCTCTGCTCCATCAAGGATAACAGCTTCATTGCGGGAATCTTTTCGCTTTGGTAAGGATCTGATGATCCTATACCTCTCCCCTCCTCTCTGAGCTCAGCCACATCAGTTACAACTTTCTTTCCCTTGGCATCGGCGCTTCTCAATTTGTCTAAGAATGAGACTGGACTCGGGAGAATGGGGCGCTTCTGGGCGCGGGAATCTAGCATTTCTTCCCATGTAGTGGACTTTGCACCTGCCGTTATAGAGGGACGCTCTGGTTGCCTAAGTTTTCTCATATCCAACTGATATTTATTTGGTTGGACTCCCATGTTTCCGTTTGAAACATTTATGCTGCTGGGAAGAGGAAATGCGGCTGCAGGAGGATATATTTCCGTTGTATCCCGTCTCCTCGGATTTCCACGTTGTCTTTCATGCAGGTTTTTGGCCAACATCTCAACTATTTCCATCGGTATGTCATCTGATGCTCCAAGTTCTGCATTGTTATCTTTGTTTCCCGGATAAGTTATTCGTTTGCCAGTCTTGTAACTGCGGAAGGCAGAGGCAGAGGCATTCTAGAGAATGAACAGCAGAGGGATTCAATTAGTCACACCAAAAGAAAACAGTTTTGAACTAATACCATTGATTGATTGATAAAGACATGAAATATCAAGATAATGAATATGAGAAGTTAATTTAGTCATACCACAGTTTTTTGCAGAGGATAACTCCTCTCCTTGGGAAGAGTAGTAAATTGCTGCTCTTCCTCCATATCAGCCATCTCGGGTATTTCCACATTGAGATCGGGAATGTACCTACGCTTCCTGGAAGAACTTTGGTCATTGTGATCACCTACAGGATCCTTAAAACTATTGAGTGAAAGGCCCAACTCCATGGTTCCTCCGCCATTGGAATTTCCAAAGATGCTTCTTCTAGGATGCAATAAGGGATCATCCACAGCTCCAATTTTCTGCATTTGTTCCTGTAAACTTGCAGAGGAAATGTTATTTGGATGGAGAGGCTCACCCATTTGGGCTATTTCATTGTCTCTACGGGTGTGTCTCATCTTTTTGTTGGCATCTATAGCTTTAGCCTTTTTGGGGTCAAGCACAAGGGCCTTAGTTCTCTTAGCAAAAGCCCTTGGAAAAACTGACAGCGGAGGCTCTGTGTCTTCTCTCAGCGAGATCTTTCTTTTCCTCTCAGCTTCTGCAAGACCGGCAGGGACGTCTACCTGATGCTGAGGAACTAAAACTGATTCCATCTCAGTTGATGCAACCTTCATTGAGGCAGATCTTGTCCTTATAATACTGCTAGTTTGGGGCCTTTCTTCCACCAATATATCAGCCAAAGAACGTAGCTTCGGCTTTCTCCTGTTTGCCGATGCACTCAAAGGACCATCCCTTCCATATGATACAGTAACTGGCTCGTCAACTGCGCACAAAGGTTGGTCAGCGAAACATGCTATATCTATAGTTATCTTATCATTAGTAGGAAATAATCGGTGAGAAATTCTTTCACATTTTCCGTATACCTGGAGTGTTATTAAGCGTCTTGAGAACCTGCTGCAGATTTACTTCAGGCATATGCAATGAATTTCTAGCTTCTATATCCCTTATATCTGCTTTACCTTTGCTACCTGAGGAGATATTCTTAATGTTACATATGTGGAAAAAACTGCGTTGTGCTCTATGCCAACTAGCAAATGATTTTAATCAATACATGTCTTATGTAACAAAACTTACATGTGAAATCGCCGCTGCATAAATTAAGTGTCTTGTTAATTTTACTTTGATCACTGGCTTCTCCTTCTGCAACTATAACCAAAGTTTATCACCTCAAATTATTGTAAGGATATAAAAAAATATACAACAAAAAGTTCTTGCTAACTGTATTTATAGACGAGCAGTTCATAAATTTTGCACATAAATCAATTTAATTATCTTTAATTTCAGCATTTACCTGTGTTATCTCTCATGTGTGTGGTCGCCAGTACCATTTCTTTTGTAGTTGTCTTCGTTTCAGCATTTGGAACGCAGCTCGAACACTGCCACCATCGAAATTCAGGAACAGATAGAGGAGGCAGCTGATATTTAACCGGATCAACATCATCGCCTTGAAGTGCAAATGGATAACATGTCTTCAAATCCTTTTTCCTCATATCAGCAACAAAACCACTGCACCAACATTTGAGAAATTAAAATACAGCACACTTCACATTGTTAGAAGGAAGCACACAATATTGCACATATATACACTTTGCAGTATAAACGATGTCAAATTACTCACCGTATAGAAAAATGCTCGTGTTTTGGTGGCTCGCTTGCTTCCATGGAACTACTAATGTCAATAGCTACTGAGTTGATCCGAACGAACAATCCTAACTTCGATGTAGAATCCACAAAATCACTATCTCCCATAACAACAATATCCAATTTAGTAACATAAAACCCAAGAACCGGTCACTGAAATGAAGCTATTAGTACACAATTGCAAAAGTTGGGGCATAAAATCATGGAATGAAATGTATGTAACCTAAAACTGAAAGAAGCATTCATCAATTGGAAGATAGTAATACTATAAATTTATTACAAGCCTTGTCCTAAACAACAGTTGAAAACCCTAATTAAGAATCCCAGCAAAGACAAAGCTGGATACAGCAAATCTTACATATGTCAGCATGAGATATAATATTCTAACAGATAAATGAACTAAACCAAAAGCAAAACGAGTGATTAAAAGCACAATAGCCCAATTTCAATTTTAGGGTTTTCCCGTTGAAGAATCTCAATTCGAAACTTTAAATCAGATCGGAAAATTCAACTGGCACCAAAAATCAAATCAAAACCCCCCACACAGCTCACGCAATCGCCAAACCATAAATCGTGATTTTATGTGCTGATTTCATTAGCTCAAATTAGGGTTTTATGAAGTCGTAACGCTATTTTAATATACCAACTTCACCAGCTATACATGGAAAAAAAAAACAGTAAAGAATAAGCAATAAAAAGTGGCATAAAATGATGAGAACGTGAAAACAAAATCACACCGAAAAAGGACAGCTAAAAATTAGATACAGAGGTAAATTTTGAAATCCACTTCGGATAAAAAAAGATGCACGACATATCAGGTAAAACTCAGCTCAAAGTCAGCTAAAACCTAGTGAATTTGTAAAAAAAAAAAGCAAAATTAAATATAAATAAAAACGTAAATAGTACTGTAAGAAGAAGAGAAGAAAAAGTAGGAACCTTTTTTCTCGGATCGCGAAATCGGATCAAAAATCTCCACTCATCGACAGCTTAGATATCATTTCTCCACAAATCACTCCGAAACAATCGCCATTCATCTCAATCTCCGCCGATTCCACGGCTGCGCCGGCGAATTCTCGCCGGAATCCACCGCGTGCCCTAGCGTAAAATCCGATAGCGAAAGAGAGGGGGAAAAAATTGTTTTAGAGAGAGAAACATGAAAATGAAGAGATTTATAGAGATAGAGAGAGAGAGATGGAGTTGAGTTGATATTTCTTTTTCTTTGATTTTGAGTTTACTGTCGCCCTATACGTACAGATTTTTGGCGTGTATACTTACAATATACAAACCCATGTGTTTGCATATTGTGAGAGAGAGAGAAAGATCCAGCCAATCAGAGAGCGCCAGCGCAGCATTTCAGAGCAATTTTTATCCCAACCAACGATGCCCGAAACCCTAGTCAAACGAGAGTCCAACCGTGACCCGCACGCGCTGAACGGCGGGGTTCGTTAAACGGTCGCTGTCTGGTGAAAAATATGGTCCAGGCACTTAACTCGCGTCTCATTGGTGCGTGGGTTTCACCGCGAGAGAGTGAGAGTGGGGTGGGGTTTTGGGCTGCTAGAGAAAAAGAGAACCCTAAAGTCTTCGAGAAAATAAAGAAGGAAGGTATCAAAATACGAAATGGAAAAAGAAGGAAAAGAGCATTAAATAATCATACTCATTAGAAAAATGAGGTAGGTAGGGATAAGATGGGCTAGGGTTTCAATTTCTTTTTTTTTCATTCTGTATTTTGCAATTAGTAAATTTACATTAATAAGATAGATTCTGTCCAAACATCGTAAAATATATAGGCCTAAAGAATAATGAATGTGAAATTATATGTACAGCACTTGTTAATAAATGCATAATTTTGTGGCGGCGATAAATGTTGTAATATGAACGGTAGGGCATCGATAGTAATGGGCCGTCGAGATTTAGAAAAATGTGTTACGGTACTTAGCCCAATACGCATATTATTATTTATGTGGTCATTAAATGCATAATTCGTAGCGGCGTTTAGCATCTATTATGAACTGACCGTTGAGACTGGTATAGATATTTTAGGGTATATTTGGCCCAATGCACAAAATTGCACGCAATGTTAATGGCTACCTCCTTGCATCTTCTTTGCATCCAAACATTGAAAAATATAGTTATAAAGTAAAATGGATGTGAAACTATATGGAATACTTGTTATTAAATGCATAATTTTGTGGCGGCGATAAATGTTGTATTATGAACGGTAGGGCATCAATAGTATTTTGGGCAGTCAAGATTCATAAATATTTTACGGTATTTAGCCCAATACACATACAATTATTTATGTGGTCATTTAAATTCATAATTCGTTTGGCGTTTAACGTTTTCTTATGAACTGCAAGATACCAATAGTGTATTGGGCTGTCAAGGCTAATATAGATATTTTGCGGTATTTGGCCCAATGCACAAAAATGCACGCATTGTTAATGGCGGCCTCCTTACATCTTCCCTGCGTCCAAACATCGAAAAATATAGTTATAAAGTAAAATGAATGTGAAATTATATGTAATTGTTAATAAATGCATAATTTTGTGGCGGCGATAAATGTTGTAATATGAACGGTAGGGCATCGATAGTAATGGGCCGCCGAGATTTAGAAAAATGTGTTACGGTATTTAGCCCAATACGCATATTATTATTTATGTGGTCATTAAATGCATAATTCGTAGCGGCGTTTAGCGTTTTATTATGAACTGACCGTTGAGACTGATATAGATATTTTAGGGTATTTAGCCCAATGTACACACTATTATTTATGTAGTCATTGAATGCATATTTTGTGGTGGTGTTTAACGTTTTATTATAAACTGTAAGATACCAATATAATTTTGGGCTCTCGAGACTGATATAGATATTTTAGGGTATTTGGCCCAATGCACAAAATTGCACGCAATGTTAATGGTTGCCTCCTTGCATCTTCTTTGCATCCAAACATTGAAAAATATAGTTATAAAGTAACATGGATGTGAAATTATATGTACTTGTTATTAAATGCATAATTTTGTGGCGGCGATAAATGTTGTATTATGAACGGTAGGGCATCAATAGTATTTTGGGCCGTCAAGATTCATAAAAATATTTTACGGTATTTAGCCCAATACACATACAATTATTTATGTGGTCATTAAATTCATAATTCGTTTGGCGTTTAACGTTTTATTATGAACTGCAAGATACTAATAGTGTATTGGGCTGGCGAGACTAATATAGATATTTTGGGGTATTTGGCCCAATGCACAAAAATTGCACTCATTGTTAATGACGGCCTCCTTACATCTTCTTTGAGTCCAAACCTCGAAAAATAAAGTCATAAAGTAAAATGAATGTGAAAATATATGTACTTGTTATTAAATGCATAATTTTGTGGCGGCGATAAATGTTGTATTATGAATGGTAGGGCATCAATAGTATTTTGGGCCGTCGAGATTCATAAAAATATTTTACGGTATTTAGCCCAATACATATACTATTATTTATGTGGTCATTAAATGTGTAATTCATGGTAACGTTTAACGATTTATTATGCATTTCAAGATACCAATAATATTTTGGGCCGTCGAGACTAATATAGATATTTTAGGAAATTTAGCCCAATGCACGCTATATTGTTAATGTAGTCATTAAATGCATATTTTGTAGCGGCGTTTAATGTTTTATTATAAAATGTAAGATACCAATTGTGTTTTGGGCCGTCGAGACTGATATAGATATATTAGCGTATTTGGCCCAATGCACAAATGAGCACGCAATGTTAATGGCCGCCTCCCTTCTTCTTCTCCGTTGCCTTCCCCCTACTCCACCCAGATCCCACCGTATCATCCTCCACCGACTCCTCCCTCGCCTTTTTTGAGTTCACCGTGCGTGCACCATGCGCATGCGCACGCGGGAGCACTGCCCAAATTTAAGTCTCGAAATTTACATTTAATACGCATTTGAAATTCAAAACGTGAGAAGTAAGAAAATCGATTTTTTATAATTTACTAAGTATATTATAAGGGTACACATTGACTCTAATCATATAAGGTAGGATACTTCTTTTTCAGTACCATATGTACAGAAGGATGGGTTTCAGTACAGTAAATTTCATGATTGAAACAATACAATAATAGATAAAGATATTATAAAAGTCGAATTGACAGTTCCAAGTCGTAATTTCTCTCCCAAAAACGAATATTGTATTTGAAAATTGATTAATTTTATGGCTCGTGAAAATTTACGAGGGTACATGAGGGTTTGATTCTCTGTCATTTGTCATTTATACGATATCGCGTATACTTTGGCGGGTTAATTAATATATATTCATTTTGTTAATTACATCGCTTACATGTAAATTTATTTAAAGAGAAATTTTGTAATAAAAATGAAACTAACTGGGTAGTCATGAAATGTCGCAATCACGATGCAAATGTCAAGAAAAACCCTACCTATAACGAACAAATTTTCGAATTATCTGAACCAAAACACGAAAACAAAGATCATGGAGGTACTATATTTTTAACACTTTTGAGACTACATAATGTACAAAAACAAAGATCATGTTTCTGTCGATGTGACAATTATTATCTTTTACTATTAACGTATCATGATTCATGAAATAATATTTTTCTGTCTAAATTTTGAAATGGGAAAAGTAGAGTGATCACTTAATTTATACATCACTCAACCCTGAGAATTAATCCTCACTGAAATATTGTTGAATGTTGGATAGTGTTAATTAGGTAACCATATTTGGGTATGGTATTTTATTTAGAATTAATAAAAATAACTTAGAGGACGCATTATTAAGCAGGTGGTCCAGATTACAGGTACTACTTGAAACCGATGGATATACTCTATAATTGTAAAAATCAATATAACATGATTACATATCTTTATATACTTCATATTTGATTACATATTGTAAAAATAAAATTGATAGTCAAATACTATTAATTGTGATATATTGGCATCATCATCATGAATATTGTGATACCTACAGTGATTATGCTTTATTTATATATAAAATCAAATACTAGTATAGATGTATGATTCCTCTGTCAACTATAGTTTCTAATTATTTGATATCGAATAAAAAATTGGTACAATATGCCAATTCAAACTGCACTACGAAGAAGACATAGATGCACTTACATTTTCTTAAATAGCTAAATATTTGAAGTCACATCAAACATAATTTAGTACTGTAATTAATACGTAAATATCTACTATACTATTAGTTAAAAATATGTACAGTAATATTTTTTGTTTATCGTATACTCCTATTATCTATAAAAATATTATAAGTTACTAGTATTTCATAATGGTAATTATCATTACACTTAATATAGATACATAATGTTTTAAATGTCACATCCGCGCATAGTTCATAGTAATACATTAAAAGCCCTATATAATTTAATTTAGTTGAATAAATATATAGGCAATTGAATTTTCGAAATCTTGTAATAACGATAGCTCTTTCTTCGTAAGAAGAAACTACTATACATCTTTGTATTATTCAAACAATATATATACTACAAAAATATGTTAATTAATGAGGTGTAGTGCATATTTCTTTTTTAAAATGGCAGTACGATTTAATTCAGGAGAATCTAGACACCAAATCTTTATAAATTTCTAAACAATTATCGTACCCCTTCAAAGTGATACATAGGCACATGTTCACTCCTTCCATATTAATATGTAGTTAATTAACTAATGAACATCGAAATTAAATAGCCAAAACAAACAATTTAAGAATGAGTATAAATGTTAACCCAATATTTTATTACCTACTTCGACACTATGATAACTGGTTTTGTTTTCACAAGCTAGGATGGTATATATATACAATGGTTTTTAATTAATCAACTCCCTATAAAAAAACATAGAATCGTCACTTTTTTTTATTTTCTACTCCATTACTTCTTAATATTTTTAATTTTTTTTTTCTCTCTCGGTACCTATCTTTTGTAAATTCTTTGTTCTTCCATTTATTATATGCAATTTTAGACCTTTTTATTCGATCTACTAACTAACAATTTATTATTCAACAACAATATCAATATAGTATAAGGAACTGCACTAAATATATAAAATTATTGAAATCGTTTAAAATTTACTACAGTTGAAAAAAATGATACCTCCAACATTTGAACCTACTTAAATTTAATTTTTTTTAGTTCACAACAATTCAACAACAGGCTAACAATAAGAAATGAACTAATTTCAAACTCTCCCATTAACATTTCCACTAATTCGTAGTGACTCATGTGTTGTATTGTGAATAATTATGTGATAAAACAGTAAACCATAAATATTTTAATAATAAAAGTTAACCACAATATCACATTGCACTTTATGTGATGCTACGTATTGAATAGACCCATATTCATATAGTAATTGATTGTCGTCACACAAACGCCTTTTATTTTCCCTAGTACTTTAATTTGATGTGAAATTTATCTCTTAATCCTTTTTGTTTATATACAAGGGTCAAGATGTAACATATTTTACACAATATGACAATATGAGATAAAGTATATTACTACATTATAAATGAAATTACATATTCACACTTAAGTGAGATTATTCGGACCAATAACCTGTTCAGAATCATAATAATCATGTACACTGAATTAATATATTTTTTCACATTTTAAACCTGAACATAGTACTCCATAAACAGAACATATACATTTTACATTTTAGTGTTAGGTTAACACTTAATAATTTTGTTTCAAACTCTTCTATTGCACGTATAGTTATTAACTTATTATCTTGGACAGAGCACTTGACAACCAAAATCGAAATATAACTATCAAATAAAGTAAACCTAATCAAATTTATGTACTGTGAGAGGATTTGGGTCACATTTTATTATATTAGAAATGGAGGAATGGAGAATTTTGTGTGATAAATTATAAATAATTGAAAACAATTGGGATAAAAATAAGAAAAATTAATGTGAAAAATATAACAAAGAAATAAATATATAATTAATTTATGGAAAATTCTAATTATTATTATTAAGTGTTACCAATTTCATTAATTGTAGTGGAGTACATAAATTATGAAAAATAATTTTTTATCATTGTACAATATTTTAATTTTAGGGATTTGGGACGTTGGCAGAGTCACACTATACTCATTTAATAATTGAAAATGAGCCTCGAATTTCAAATTTTAAAATCCTGCAATAAAAAGACAACAGTGGGCCCAACAGGCCCACTATCTGTTAAAGTTCGTGCACCAACTTAATTGTTTTCGTCTCATGCAATCTATCTGGACAATCTCACCAATTACATGAAGCCACGTGTCAAGGTGCATCTTTTTGCATCCGCACCATATTATACCTCCTTTTTAGCGCCAAAATTCAGGTCTCGATGTCATTCTAATTCCTTTTCCTTTGCCATATTTGACTGAGCTTTAAACAAACGCCTCTCCGGTTCCATTCTCTCCTTTCCCTCCAATTTCAGTCGAGTAGCTGTCTATTAATATTTCGTTATTTTTTATCAAATACTATGAGTTAAATCAATTGTGCATCAGAGTTGTTAATGCTACTAATGAATTAAATCAATTGCAACTTTTTTAAAAAAATCTCTACTAGCAACAAAATCATAAAATTTAGATTTATTCTCGATTATTCCATAATGAATTTTTTGGCGAAAGCATATACGATATGAAAGCCGAAAAAATCATATCCGAATGACACTAATTATAAAATAAACAATGTTCTCAATTCATAAGGAAAACGATATCGGTTAAGAAAATACGCCGAATATGTTATACGGATGCGAACAGAATTTTTCATTATAGAAAAATTGAAAATATATCTAAATTTCTTGATTTTTAGTTCATTTTGAAAATATGGAATGAATATTGATAATTGGCTCTATATTTTTAAAGTTTAAATTTGACACCGCCAAAGAATTGGATGGAAAGTCACAGGTGAAAAGGCGTGCGAATCGCAGCCGTCAATCCAAACCCTACCTTCATCTTGACCGTTGATTCTCAAAAATTGAAATTTCAAAGATTTGAATATAGAATCCAAACCCACAGCTCAGTGAAACTCCTCTACTTTCTCTCTCTAAAAAATTCCCCAAACCTCGTTCTCCCCCAAAGATTCAAGCCTATTTATTAGCTGCCTTTTGCGGAAATTCAAGAAGATTTAATTTTCGTAGAAAAGCGCTCGAGATTCCATCCTGCAATCGTCTCTGAGAGCTAAATCTCACGATACGAGGAGGTGATTAGTGTTTTTAGAGAGAGAGAGATTTGAATTTGTGTATTGTTTTTGTTGCTGAAGATGAGCGTTAAATCTATACAATAATGCCTGATGTCTAAAGACTGTGAGTGATTTTTCCTGAATCAAGCATGGAGCAGAGAGGAGCGGGAGAAGCGGCGGCGCTGATGAGGCAGCTTGATTTCGCGGTTAATTTCACGGCTGCGGCGGCGAATGCTGATAATGCCAAGGGGAATTCGCAGCCGAAGTGGCTGGAGGAGGCGAATTCGAAGCACGCGCGTGCAATTTTAGGGCACCAGTCGGCGACGCGCCAGTTGGCGCGAACGAAATTTCCGCCGCGAAAGATGGTGATGCCTCCAAAGTCGCCGCACCGAGAATTGAATCGAATGGCGGAGCAACCACGATCGCCTCCAGTGGGGGAGGCGGTGCATGTGCCTAAGCGTGCATTGCAGCAATTGCTGTAAGGCTTCGATTTTTATGTTTGTTGATTTTGGATCATTTGTGCTTGTCAATTGAATTAGCCTTTTTCTTGTATCCTATTTACAATGCGATAACCGTTGCTTGAAATTTAGCAATTCGCTTCCTTGTTAATGCATAGATATTAGTACTTTCGATAAATCTTGTTATCCGTTTTAGGAAAATGGAGTCCCCGGCATCACGAGAACATAATCCGGAACAGAATGGTGGCACTCCGAAGAAGCAGAAGCAATGCAGGTGTAAGAATTCAAGATGCTTGAAGCTGTAAGTATGTGTATAAAATGGAATAGCTTCTTTGAATTTAGCTTGGCTGTGAATGTATAAAAAGTTGTTAGTATGTAGTTGGACCAGTTTTGATCTTTGGGATTGCTTGTAATGACAAATAGGTATTGTGAATGCTTTGCCAATGGAGTATACTGTGATGGATGTAACTGCGTCAACTGTTACAATACAAAAGAGAAAGAGGCTGATCGGAAGGAAGCAATTGGTGCAGTTTTGGAGAGAAAACCCGATGCCTTTTATGGGGTATGCAAATGATTCTATGATTTTGTGTTGACTCCTTTTAAATTAAAGTATAGTTCACAAGTTGTCATTAACCTTCTGCTTAAAGGGATTTATTATCTTGATGAATGCATTGCTGTTATTTTGCCTATTCTTTCTTATATGTATCTCTGTATACAATCTCCCTGATCATTAAAAAATGCGGAAAATGTCCATTGTCATTCATGTTTATATCTTCAGTTGACTTGAATTTCATATGATTGATTGAATTTTAGGCAGAGCAGAGTAGGGGATGCAATTGTAAAAGAACTGGTTGCCTCAAGAAGTATTGCGAGTGCTTCCAGGCAAATATTCCTTGTTCCGACAAATGTAAATGCGTAGACTGCAGAAACTTTGAAGGATGTGAAGAGAGGAAAGCTCGTCTATATCACCATTCAGCAGATTCAATGGCATTTATCCAGCAAGCCAACGCAGCTATAAATGGAGCTATTGGACCTCCAAGCAAGAAGAAAATTGCATTTGATGAGACATCTAGGGGAAAAATTACTAAATGGCTTCCAGAATCTCACCAGGTTCTTGTTGAATACTATTTGCATTTTCTGCTTTTTCTATTTTCTTACCCCCTCTACTTCCTTTAGTTCTCTGGTTCTGCTGTTTCCTCTCTCAGATTTGTTGCACGTAGCTTTTATGAAGACTCCTGTTCACAGTATACCTTATGAATTCCTACTTTGCTGAAGTGACGAGCTTTAGAACTTTTGGTCTTTTAGTTCATGTACTAGCAATTTCAACTTTCCTTAAGCCATGAGTCAAGCATATGTTAATTATTGAGATATATAGAAATTGGAGGGTCTCAAACATGTCTCATCATTTTGATGTATACTGAACGAACAATTTAAGGTCATCTCATTAATTTCATTTTCCTATATAAACTGATTGGTTGATATCTGATGAAATCTTCCTTGTAGTCAGGAACCTTGCTTTACACCTGGAACGTCATATTTGCCATCATTTGTTCAGCCGTCTAAACCAGACCCTACTAAATTAGGACTTTCTAAATCCTCGTACAGGTAAATCTCGATCCTTGTGGTTGTGTATGAACTTGTTGTGAGTAACCATGTGCCTTGGCCTAAAAATTTTAATTACTTCCCATGGTTGAAGGTCTCCTTTAAGTGGCATCCTCCAATTACAACATGTCAATGACTTCTGCAAACATTTGGTTGAAGTTTCAACAGAAGCAGCCAAGACTCTTGCAGGTATGTTATACCGCCTCAGAGTTTATGAATGTACAGTTTCCAATCGCTGATCGTTTTGGATATGGAGAGACTAGAATATCTGCAACCTAATTTTTTATTCCAGAGGGCACTAAGACCCATATTCTTGTGTTACTGTTTCCAATCTTTGATGGATTAGCTGACCTCTAAGAACCATATTCTTGTATTACTGTATATGTATCAAACTTAAAGTTGACTGTCACTTTGTATTTACCTCCCCAGAAGAACGAAAAATGATCGATGGTGGCATTGATGTGAATTGGGCTGAAACTTCGTGTGGGCACTATGAAGACAGTAATCATCATCAAAACCAACAGAATACTGTGGAGTTCCCAGAAAACAGAGGAAATAGGGATAGAGCGTCGCTGCGTGAAAGTGATGGCTATGATATTCAAAATGGGAGACCATTGTCTCCAGGAACACTTGCATTAATGTGTGACGAACGAGATGCAGCATTTATGGCAGATAATGCTCCATCTACAGTCGCAGAATCTGATACAAGGAGCAACTCAGAATCAGCATCTGCACTTGGTCCCGACCAGTTATACGTTGAACAAGAAAGGCTTGTTCTAACCCAGCTTCGATGTTTTCTCAATCGACTCATCACTTGTGGCTCCATAGAAGGTAATGAATTCAATCAAAAAGTATCTCAATGGACTCATCACTTGTGGCTTCAATTTTGTGTTGGTGCATTGCAGAAACGAGAAAAAAGCCGGAAGTCCCCTAGGGTTCTATGGAGCAAATGAGCAAATGCGTTGCCGGTGATTGACTAGTACATAATCGAAAGGCGGATGAGCCCTTTTTCTTTGCCGTAATGCTGCAAGAATCGTTTTGTAAATGCTAGGGGGTTCAACCAGATTAGGATTAGGATTTCATATTTTTTTTACCACTACTACTATTTATAAATGTTTATACAATCTTTTTGGATAATATAGACCTCTTCCATGGTTATACATCGTTATGTTTTACTATACCAAGTGACTCTCTCTCCCCCTTTATATTTTAGTATATTTAAAATTTAATTAGTCCCTCCTCCTTTCTCAATTTTTACAAGGGAAGTATGAGAAACTTCACCAACCAATCTCCACGTTTCGGATTAACTAATTGTATCAACAAATCACCTTGTATTACTGAAATCGTAATTATAATTATATACACTATCAATAATCTTAATAGCGACGACACATATTTTAATATATCAAATTAGTATTGAAAGAAAAAATTAATTAATTAAAAATAAAATTCAAGGAAAAAATTTTAAAAATTGAAAATTGTTTTGTAAACAATCTAAAATTAGTATTGAAAGAAAAAATTAATTAAAATATGGAGTATAAATGTAAAAATAAAATTCAAGGAAAAAATTTTAAAATTTGAAAAGTGTTTTGTAAACAATCTAAAATTATCAAACGTGGACGTTATTTTTTTATTCATAAACATTGTACTCCATATTCTGTTTAGGTTCATATATATTACTCCACCGATATTTACGCAACATTCACAATCACTATTAAATAAAACAGCATTTAAAATGCGTATTTGTATTTCTTAGCCAACATAATTTGAATCATTTATTTTAAAACTCATGTCATTATTAATTTGACTGATTAATATTATGACGCACTCTCCCCGTTCCACAAAAGATGTCACATTTTCCTTTTTAATTTGTCACACAAAAGATGTCACATTTTCATTGTTGGAAAAAGTTCTATATCACGTGAATATAAAAATAATATTTTATCTCTTCATTTAACACACAAAATAAAACCTCTTAAAATCTCGTGCCGTCCCACAAGTGTGACATCTTTTGTGGGACGGAGGGAGTATAAAACAAGTATTGAACAACAAAAAAAATCATAAAATAGTGTTAAAACAAATTACTCCCCCCGTCCCCCATAATTTGTCACCATTTGATCCGGCACGGGTTTTAAGAAATGTAGTAAAAAGTGGGTTGAAAAAGTTAGTGGTATATGGATCCTACTTTTATATATTAGTTTTATAATAAAATGTGAGTGAAAATGAGTTAGTGGAATATGGGTCCACTACCAAAAATGGTAAAAGTGAAAGGTGACAAATTTTTAGGGACGGACGGAAATGAAAAATAAGTGACAAATTTTCAGGAACGGATGGAGTATATTGTGAAGAAAGAAGGAACAAATATGGGGATGAAACGAAGCTAATAATCCACAAATTAAGTAGCTAGCAGACACGGGGACTCTGCGTGTTGGAGAAGATGTGTTTAATGTTTTTGCATCTTGTGATAGTGTTTGCGTGCTTTTTCCCGGTGTATTTCAGATGAATGAATCCGATCCTGATATTGTCGCACGGCTTGACTTCGCTGCAGATGAATGACATGGCATCCGGCGTGGAGCTGGTCCCTATCACGTTGTTGATCTCGATGTCGCTAATATGTATTAGGGATGGTTTCTCCAGTGACCACAGGTTCGATGGGCAGTTGATAAGGCTAATTTCATGCATCGGTATGTGCAAAGTAATGTTATAATTTGTTGGGTCTAACACGTTTCCGAAGTCAGGTGTGTGAAGAAAATGGCTAGATCGAGGAAGTTATGGAGGAGATGGTCTAGCAGGAGAATGGAACGAAATGAGCAGGAATTAGGAGGAAATTGGCGTGATAAAGGGAGTCTACAGCTGAGGGCAACAAAGTCATTATCAATACCTCGCTGGACCCACTAAAACGCCTATAAATAGAGAGGAGCATGCAGCGCAATGGATATATAGTTTTTACTCTTCTTAGCACATACATTTACACACACACTTGGGAAAAATTCTGGGGATAATCGTGATAGGGGGGGGGGTACTTTCTAAAGATCTCGAGTTTGGTAACACCGTCCTAGTGAGGGCGAAGATACAATTGTTTTAATTTCAGCTGTTTTTGCTAGTTTCCACCGTCGAACTTTATTTTTGGGAGTCGACTTTGATGTTGATGATGTTTAACTGCTTATCGCCCATGGATCTGAGTTTAGCTGTTTAATTTCAAGTTATTTTGCTTAGATCTCTATGCTGTTAGCGTAATTCTTAAATTGCTATGTCGATCTCTGCTTATTTCGTTATTGAGGTGTTTGATGTGGAATTTGGTGACAGATCTGTGGTTGATTGAGTGTTCGGAGCTTAAATTTGTAAATCTGACGTGATGGAGAATTTCTTCTGTTTGGAGTCCGTGTCGGACGCTTGGATCCGGAGTGGATTTAGCGTCTGAAGTTGGTTTTGGCGTGTGAAAGAAACAGTAGTTGATAGACTTGTTTTATTTCCTTTGTTTTCTATTTCACTTCGTCTAGGTATGCAGATCTGTTAAGTTCTTCGTTATTTATGCATAGATTTGATTTCAAGTTAGTAGCCCTGTTCTTTTGATTTGCTTATGTGTTTTCTCAAGAAGTTTTATGCGAATTTGGTTGTAGAAGACGATGTCACTGTCAGTTAGTACGAGAGTTAGTTATTCTGCCACTTTCCAGTCGTACTCTGCTTTTTCTTAGATGTGGTCCCACCGTAGAATTATCTCCTAGGTCTAGCTGTTAGGTTAAGTTTCTTTCTAATATTCCCAAGTCAAGTTAATTTTAATTTTCCTCAACCCAAGAAAATGCGTGGCAGCAGCCAACACCAAAAACACTCCCAAATCCTTGATTACGAGTCTTACGCATCTTTCTCTGTGGGATCGATCCCTACTTCCCTATACTAGGTTTAGTAAAGTGGTTGAGGGTTTTTGAAGCGGGGAAGTACTTGTGTGTCCGACGACCGGGATTCCGCACAACCTACGAGTTCCTAGACCAAGTGATCTAGTGGACTTGCTGGATCTGGGGAACCTGCCTTATTTGAATATCGCAATACTGCACACACACTACACTTGTACTGGCACATCCCAAGTAGCTTCAGCAGTACTCTTGATAAAAAACGACGGGGTTGCCCGCATTGACCATGGTGAGGTTGATGAAGTGGAGATCCAAGATGGTGATCGTGCCCGGCGCAGAGGGCCACGTCTTGATCCTTATCCCGTTCTGCGTGTTGATGAAGGTGCAACCCTCCACCCTTATCTCATTCACCCTCTTCTCATCCGTGTTCTTCCCCAGCCTCCCGATGCTGATGTCGTGCCCGGGCATGTCACGTTCTTGATGAACACTTTGCTCAGCTCGTCCCCCATGGAGACGAAGTCGTCCTCCGTCCCTATGACAGAGTCAAGGACCTTGATGTCATGCCTCCGGGCGATGTGGAGGTCGTCCGTGGTGACGCTGTCTCCCGGGGCGGAGACTGTGAAGCGCTGGAAGGTGACATTGAGGCTGGAGATGCAGTTGGCTTGCCAGTTCTTCCTGTCCTTGCTGGTGATGTCATGGATGACTGAGTTGATGATGAAGTTCAAGCTCAGGTTGATAAGGAAGTGCAAATATGTCTTGTTTTTGTTGCAGTCGTTTGCTTTCCAGGCTTGTTGGCTCTGCCCCCCGAGATGGTTAGGTGGTCCGCGTAGTTTATAGTTATCCACTGGCCGATCTTATTAGATAGTTTGTTTAGCTCTGCGTACGCTTTGACATTGCCTTGGATCTTCATATTGATTGGGGCCTTGCTCCGCCCTAACAGAAGGGCTTGGCTTAGCCTCCAATCTCCTTTTGGGATCACGACTTGACTTGCCGTTGTTGATGCGAGTGCATCATCCCATGCTTTCATCAAGGCCTGCATTGCATAATTTAGTGGTGATCATACTCATTAGAAAGAATTTTTTCATAAAATCTCGTCTAATAACAAGTACTAATAAATTAAGACTCTATTCGAACACGGAACGAAAAAGACAACATACATAATGGGTCGAAAGATTTATGATACTTTGCTTTCAAAAGTTAAAACTATACAATGTGACCAAAGTAATTACCTCACCGATATCATCATCCTTCCTTGCTCCGTAAAACTGCAACTACAAACAACAATTGAAGTTTTATTTTGTAATATTTTTACTCTATGTTTTCACGATAAATACATACATGATACACATATATATAAAGTAGGAGAAGGTATACCCCGTTCTTGTACATTTCTTTATAGTAGAAGGTAGCATATTTCATTTTTATATGTTCACACGCTAATTAGGATAGTTTTTGTATATTTCTTTTAACATTTCGTTATAGTAGAAGGTAGTTTATTTCCTTTTCGTGAGTTCTCACGCTAATTAGGATATTTTTTGTACATTTTTTAGCATTTCTTTGTTGTAGAAGGTATAGCACATTTCTTTTTTGTTTGTTCACACACTAATTAGGATATTTTTTGTATATTTTTTTTAACATTTCGTTATAGTAGAAGGTAGTATATTTCCTTTTTGTGTGTTCTTGAGCAATCAGATTTATCGAGCAGGGTTGCAAGCAATCAGATTTATCCTAATAAAAATAATTTATACTTTCTTCGTCTAATAAAACTTGAAAATAGTACGAGTTTTAATTTGAAAATGGCACGGGTTTATAATCATTAATCAACAACATATTTATATTTTGGCTATTAAGTATTTCTTTATTGGGCTAATCTATTTTATTTTAGTTTTGGGTGGGAGTAGTAGGATAATTTATACTCCCTTCATCTAATAAAACTTGAAAATTGCACGAGTTTTAATTTGAAAATGACACGGGTTTATAATCATTAATCAACAACATATTTATATTTTGGCTATTAAGTATTTCTTTATTGGGCTAATCTTTTATTTTAGTTTTTGGTGGGAGTAGTAGGATAATTTATACTCCCTCCATCTAATAAAACTTGAAAATTGCATGAGTTTTAATTTGAAAATGGCACGGGTTTATAATCATTAATCAACAACATATTTATATTTTGGCTATTAAGTACTCCCTCCGTCCTGGTTTTATAGTAACATTTTGCCATAAAAGTCCGTCTCACATTTAGAGTCACATTTAGAATTTTCCATATTTGGACATAAAATTTTACCCCATTATTCACTAAAATTACACTCAAATGTCATTATCTACATTAAAATAAACCAAAACAAAAATAAAAAAAACCAAAAAGTCAAAATGGACTCACCTTCAACCAACTCACTCCATTTATTACACACTTCATCATCTCACTTCATTTATTACACACTCCACCTCTCACTTCATTAATTACACACACCACCAATTCCTTAATGAAAAATGTTTTAGAGACATAATGTCTCCAAGCCATAATACCATAATGAGGTTAAAATTATAATCTTATACTATATTATATTTTTAATTAAATCTACATTTTTTTACATCTACCTTTTTGCCCTTACATCTTAAATAAGGATGTGGTAGCTTAATTATGGAATATATATAAATGTGGAAGATATGATTTAAAATTAAAATATATACCTAAAGAAATAGAATATTAGAGAAATGGGAGACTTATTCATAAATGTTTTATTCAACGTAATGTTCCAAAACTAAGGGAATAAATTATGAGATTTGAACTTAATGAATAAATTATGAATCCATTTTATAAAAATACTAATCCTATATTATTTTCTTCTTTTTTCTTATATAAAATGTTAGAGTTTTAAGCTCCATTCAGTATATCATTAACTAAATTAATAATAATAATAATTATTATTATTATTATTGACTTTATAGTTTTTATTTTAAGAATTTTGTAATTTTTATTATACTACTTCTTTCCTTTCCAAAATTTTAATTTATTTAAATTTTTAATTTTTAGAACATTGCAATCGAACTTCGATCAAATAAATAATTACAAGCCATTTTCTCTTTTGCTTTATAAATAATTGAGTTATTAGCTCAATTCACTATATCATGAAATAAAATTAAGAAAATATGTATGATATATTATTACTAATTGGGTGTAGGTTTTTTTATATCATACTTACTATTCTAAATTATTCAATTTTGAAATTTTAATTTATTCAAATTTTTAATTTTTGAAAAATTATTGTCGAACCTTAGTCAAAATAAATATAATACTAATTGAATTTATTATTTTAATTTTATGTATTTTATAATATTAGTACTCTAGTTTGATTTTTGAGTATT